>NW_010554205.1:38721-42717 GCF_000687285.1 Phaethon lepturus | reverse complement strand
GCAGGAATTTGTACCTTGAACACAGCAGAAAATCAAAGAGTCTCATGTATAGACAGCCTCTGCTGTTGCTCACTGATAACAGTGTGCAACTTCTTTTAAGGACAGGACTTCATTCTAAAATAGGCCAATAGGAGCAAGGAAATATATTGCTACTTAATGTGTAGATAGTTATTACTGACTATTAGAAAGCCTTCTGTGTGTACAGACATTAACTTATGCATCTAAATTTTGGGGTTTCTGAATTGTTATCTCTTCTGCTTTATTGCTAGACTCGTTGAGACTAATGTTCTACTTGATACTTGTATTGTATTGCATTTCTGGTTAAAGCACTTCCATCCATCCATCTGTATATGTATCTATTAATAGTTAAGTGCTAGGAACCCTTCTGGAAGGGTGAGGTATGGACAGAATACTTGCCATTTCCCAAGGTGTTAAGTTCTCACCACCTGGGATGTGGGACTCCATAGAGCTTGGCAGGAACCCTGATTTTCTTCATGTAGCTTTCCTATCCTGAAGACATCTATGTATTTCTCAACCTGAAAGTCATCCCAAAGAAATACCTGCTATTGCTGCAATCTAGAAAGTGGTTGGAGACAGTCTTAATCATTCCCCGTTGGTTGTTGTTTAGCAGTGACTAGGAAAATTCCTGAATTCTGGAACAAAATTACCTCTATTGGGGGGGGGGGGGGCAGGAACCCCCGAGCCATCCACTAAGCTTTAAGCCTGTTCTCAGTGGTGTTCCTCCAAACACTTCTTGTTCACAGTTCAGCAACAAGAGTAGTTTCAGGAACCATTTTAAGATATTAGATAAGCAGCCTTTCATCACTATTCTGTTGTGAAGCCTTAAAAAAAAAATATTAGAAAGGACTTGAACATCTGAGAATATTCCCAGGTCTACTTAAATTTATTACTATAGATGCAATTCCTTATTCCCTGTCCTGTTGAACAGAGGTGGAAGGAAAGGTGCCTTAAGTACTGCTCTAGAGCATAAATATTTAATGTCTTGTAGCTAGTACTAGAAATTGCCAGGGGTACTTTGCTCCTTCCCTGTGGCTCTAGCTGTCTGTAGCGTTTCTGTTGATGTGAGCATCTGTATCAGTAAGCGTAAAGAATTCTTACACCTGTAGTATGTTGTTCAATAACTAATACAGGATCTGTTCACAACTGTCTACATTATGATGCACAGCAAAGAACTTAAGTTTCAGAATAGCTTAGTCCTTGATTCATGGGTAGAAAGCTTTATAAATTATTTTCTAACTGTTGTTTAATCTGAAAGGTGCAGAGTGATCCCTGAAAGACCTAAATATTTTCAGTTAGGGGAAAACAACTTTGGAAATCAAATTAGAAGAGTTGGAAATAGAAGTAGGTAGCTGAAACTTCAGATCTTCAAGACTGTTAGTTTGTTAGAACTACAGTAGAGTCTTCAAGCCACAACCAACATTTAGCTTTCTTCATGCTGGATAGTGTTGTACAGGTACACAGTAAAAGGTTGCTTCTCTTATGTAGAACTTCTGGTTTTAATTGGCAAACAAAAACCAAATTAATGTTAGAAAGTCTTTCTTCTAAGTCCTTGTCTATTGAGCTACCCACTGTTTTGCTTTCTCAAATTAGAACATATATGTAAAACCTAGGGAATCGGGTTGACATTGCATATTATCTTGCTGAGGATGTTATGTACTCTTATGAAGCACCACATATGGGTATCTTAAAGTTAATTGGCTCTTCAGAGCAGAAGTGCTTTGCCTTTTCACTCTGGACAAAATATTAGGGTAAATGCCTGAATTTGAGATAGTATGGTTTTCTATTCTTGTTACTTGTTGGTCACATTGGGATGAATTTCCTCTTGTAAATACTTCTGTAGTCGAGGATCATAGATAATATAAAAATTTCCTCAAGCTGATTCTGCTTTCAGATTTTTTTTTTGACCTAAAGAAAACTTATTTGGTTTTGTATTAAATAATGAAAACTTCATTTTACTAGAAGCTACTACTTTTAAACTGAGCTTTAAGTGATCTTCTGACTAACTGAAAATATCTGTCTGTACACTTTAGTATTGAAAGTATTAGCGTTTGAGAGTAAGTTACTTTGTCATTAAAGAAATGACATCTGTGGTCTATAGCAGCTGAAAAAAATGTGTTCGTTCCTTGGGAGCCCTTGGTTTGGGTTCTCATCTTGTGCATCCCTGTGTTCCTCTAGGCTTGTGGAGATGGGCCTTTGGGTTGATGGCGCCTGGGAGCAGCTTGAGTAGGGTATTATTTGCAGTCCCACTCCTGCCATCATGTCTTTGAGCTCCTTTGTGGGCCTGTGAATGACCTTTATCACATAACCTAGCAATAATGGATGCCGTATAATGTCTTGTGAATAACAGGCTGTGTTTATTAGTTCTTAGTTGTAACGGAGAACTACAGTTACCCAGTTGCAATGTGTGCAAGTCTCCAGAAAAGATGTTCTGAGTTGAAATAATTGTAAGTTACTGTTAGATTTTGTTGAGAATATTACAGAATCATGGAATCATTTAGGTTGGAAAAGACCTTTAAGAACATCAAGTCCAACTGTTAACCTAGCCTATTGTGGTGGGTTGACCTTGGCTAGATGCCAGGTGCCCACAAAAGTCGCTCTATCACTCCCTCCTCTTGGTTGGACAGGGGAGAGAAAAATACAGTGAGAAGCTTATGTGTTGAGATAAGGGCAGGAAGAGACCATGCAGCAGTTATCATCAGGGGCAAAACAGACTCAACTTTGGCAATAAATTAAACTAATTTCCCCATCAAAATCAGAGTAGGATAATGAGAAATAAGACCAAATCTTAAAACACCTTCCCTGTACCTTTCCCTTCTTGGGCTCAACTTTGCCCACGATTTCTCTACCACCTCCACCCCTCAAGAGGCTCAGGGGGACAAGGAATGGGGGTTGCAGTCAGTTCATCACATCTTGTTTTCTGCTGCTCCTTCCTCAAGGGGAGGACTTCTCGCACCCTTCTCCTGCTCCAGTATGGGGTTCCTCCCATGGGAGACAGTTTTCCATGAACTTCTCTAATGTAAGTCCTTCTCACAGGCTTCAGTTCTTCATGAACTGTTCCAGCCTGGGTCCCTTCCACAAGGTGCCATCCTTCAGGAACAGACTGCTCCAGTGTGGGTGCCCCATGGGGTAACAAGTCCTGACAGCAAACCTGCTCCAACAGGGGCTCCGTTCTCCAAAGGTCCCCAGGTCCTGCTGGGGACTTGCTCCAGTGCAGGCCTCCCATGGGGTCACAGTCTCCATCAGGCATCCACCTGCTCCAGTGTGTGGTCCTGCATGAGCTGCAGGTGGATAGCTGCTCCACTGTGGACCTCCATGGGCTACAGGGGACAGCCTGCCTCACCCTGGTCCTCACCACGAGCTGCAGGGGAATGTTTGCTCTGGTATGTGGAGCACCTCCTCCCCCTTCTTCACTGACAGTGGTATCTGCAGAATGTTTTTTCTCACTTTTTTTCACTCTTCTCTCTGTCTGCAGTTGCTGTTGCACAGGTGTTTTTTTTCCCCTTATTAAATATGTCATCCCAGAGGTGCTACCACTGTTGCTGTTTGGCTTGGCCTTGGCCAGCAGCCGGTCCATCTTAGAACTGGCTGGCACTGGCTCTGTTGGACACAGGGGAGGATTCTAGCAAATTCTTACAGAAGCCACCCCTGCAGCCTCCACTGCTACCAAAACCTTGCCCCACAAACCCAGTACACCTATTGTTTGTCCTTGCTTTGTCCTCAAAATACTCTTCGTAAGTGATACTCTTGAATTCTGTTTTTAAGGATTGTTCTTCAGAAGACTCAGACATGTAGCAGGCTCATGTGAAACAGCTGATGTGTTCTTGTCTTCTACAGATGAGTATGGAAAAGAGGAATTAAATTTACTTTGGTCTCTTTATTCTTCCCTAGCTATCTGGCATGTTGGTTATTTACAGGGTCATTCTGTGTTTTCCTAATTGTTGAATTATTCTGGCATGACAGTATTATTTTATGGAG
>NW_010554205.1:24079-38690 GCF_000687285.1 Phaethon lepturus | reverse complement strand
AGGAAAACGAGTTTAGACAGCTCTGTGATTTAGCGCTTACAAGGGATCAGTCTCTAGTGCACAAAACTGCCTGTCACTGTCTAAGCAAGATGAAGCTGAATGGGCCATGAGAGAGGTATAGATGTTCTTTATCAGGGAATTTAGACCTTTCTGAAAGGTGTCAACTGATTGGGGAAATGTAGCATGAGGATGTATGCCCTGCAGATGGAACTTATCCTGCTGTGTTGTATTAGGTCTCTGAGGTCAGTGACAAGGTGATAGTCTCTCGGAAGGGAGCTTATTAGTTAAATGCCCTTTTGGCTAATGTAGTATTTCAAAAAATAATGCTTCTAGATTCAGAAAAGCAAAACCACTCAGCTAGTGTGCTATCACATTATTTTTAACTGTAATCAGTGAACTGTATTCTCTTTTTCTTGTCTGTTTCTGATGGGCTTCAGAATTTACTATGGGTTGGTGAATGGTTGGTTCCTTGTTGGTTACACACAAGGAAGCACATAATTTTATAAGAAGGTAGGTGTAAGCCAAAGTAAGTACTTAAAAAGACTTGTTGGAAGCCCTTTATGTGCTGAGCTTGAGTAATGAGATTTAGGCAGCTGGGGGGAAGTAGAGATGTGAAGCTTTCACTGGTGGGTACCAGGTCTGTGATATGTGTTGCAGTAGCTTTAAGGATATGTGAAACTGCCTCTGTTCAAACTGTATCTATGTCTTGCTATTGGTGTGAGAAGCTATGGTGAAAGTCTTGAGGAAAACTAGCTGGTATCTAAATTAAATCACTTTGTAATTTTGTTTCCTAGGTCTCCCCTTCTAGGAGGTATTCTGCAATTTTTACATAGAAAGGAAAAAGAGTTTTTAGAATGGCTACTTCTTATCCTATTTAAATCCTCACAGATGATTAAATTCAGTATGTTTTCAATGATTTACAGTCTCATGTCAACAAAAAGCTGGAGTCTTGCTGTAATCTCAATATCCATCTATGCTGGTAGATGCTTATTAATGGGTTTCTTCTTAACTGTCATCTTATACTTTGTCAACAAGCAGGGATGAAAGGTAGTAATGAGTGTTGCAAAACGAAAATATAAGCAAAGAGCTTGATGTTCAGATCAAAGGATTTTTATGGCCGTTTCTTTTTCTACAACTTTAAGGAAGCAAAATATATGTCTTTCAAGCTTAACTGAATGCAAATTAGCCATTATTCTAGCACCTTTATAGGTTGTCTTGTTAGTATTTTAGCTCGGAAGTAGGCAATCTATGACTACCCATGCAGTATACAGGCAGTTATTTTTCCTCAACTTGATTATATCGCTGCTTTCTAAAAAGTTGTCAGATTTTCTTCTGAAGTTAGGTTTAATTGAGTTCAGCTTTTCCAAAGTTGTTTTCAGTGTTGAGTTAAAAAGCTGTTTCTATAAGACCAGAGAACTAGTCCACCCAATAGAAAATTCTTCATAGAATCACAGAATCATTAAGGTTGGAAAAAAACTCTAAGATCAAGTCCAACTGTCAACTCAACACCACCATGCTCACTAAATCATGTCCTGAAGTGCCATGACTACATGTTTTTTGAACACTTCCAGTGATGGTGACTCCACCGCCTCCCTGGACAGCCTGTTCAGAGCTTGACCACTCTGTTGGTGGAGAAATTTTTCCTAATATCCAATCTAAACCTTCCCTGGCGCAACTTGAGGCCATTGCCTTTTGTCCTGCCTCTAGTTACTTGGGTGAAGAGACCAGCACCCTCGTTGCCACAACCCCCTTTCAGGTAGCTGTAGAGAGCGATAAGGTCTCCCCTCAGCCTCCTCTTCTCCAGACTAAACAACCCCAGTTCCCTCAGCCCCTCCTCATAAGACTTGTGCTCCAGACCCCTCACCAGCTTTGTTGCCCTTCTCTGGACACGCTCCAGCACCTCAATGTCCTTCTTGTAGTGAGGGGCCCAAAACTGAACACAGGATTCAAGGTGTGGCCTCACCAGTGCCGAGTACAGGGGCACGACCACTTCCCTATGCCTGCTGGCCACACTGTTTGCTGTTGGCCTTCTTGGCCACCTGGGCACACTGCTGGCTCATGTTCAGCCGGCTGTCAACCAGCACCCCCAGATCTTTTTCCGCGGGGCAGCTCTCCAGCCACTCCTCCCCAAGCCTGTAGCGTTGCATGGGGTTGTTGTGACCCAAGTGCAGGACCTGGCACTTGGCCTTGTTAAACCTCATACAACTGACCTCAACCCATCGATCCAGCCTGTCCAGACACCTCTGCAGAGCTTTCCTATCCTTGAGTGGATCAACACTCCAGCCAAATTTCCTATATTTGAGTGATTTACTGTACTAAAGACAAGTCTGAAAAAGTTTTGCTATCTATTAGATATAATAAATGTATCTGGCTATAATAACTGCTGTTAATAGTTTCATGTGCAGATGCAACATTTTCAGCAACTCAACTTATAAAAAGGCAGTGCTGCTGTCTTGAAGTATTAAATGATCAAGAATAAATTCCATCTTTGAGAACATCATTTAAAAGGCTGAAATGGTGACTTGTGAACAAATTCCAGACACTAATAGTTTTATAAAAATTTGAAGTTGGAAAATTCTTACAGCGCTTAATTTTACAGAGAATGCTATATATTTAGTTTGGTAGAATTTTCTGGAAATTGTGTTTAAATCATACCAGACTTTTTGCAATTTAGTATTATATCCCTTTAAAATACCATCTTTTTTGTTTCTCATATCTCATTAAATACTTTGGAAATGTTTTCAGAGACCTATTTTAAGATATCATACCTGTAATAAAGAGGAAGCGAGAGTGCTGTAGAAAAAAATGTCTTGAAGAGATCTGAGAAGGCCATAGTGTCAACCTCCCTGCTTAGTCGTTCAAATCTGAGATGTATTGCACTTGGATATTCAAACAACCACTTGCAGCATATATATGTTTTTTTTAGTTGAAATCTTGGATTAGCTATGCACTGTAGCACGCAAATTCCAGTAATTAGTGTTAGTGTACTTCAGAGAGAGCATAATAGGAAAGCATGTAGTACAAATGTAATTACAAGCTTTAATGATAGTTTATAAAAACATGTATGCGCTTTATGTTGTTTTCTGTTTTGATTCTTGTATGGAGATTGTAACAAATTAAATGGTCTCCAGACCCCTTTCTCTGCTGAGAGCACATCTCATACCTGGTACGGAGCTTTCTAATTCTCCACTACTTGCCTTCCCTTGGGTATGAGCTTCTATCCTGCAAGAATGAGTTTTTAACATTCTTAATCTTTAAATGTTGAAACAGTTCTCACTGTTACCTTCTTCCCCCCCTGTGTATTTTATGCACAGAGTAGCTTGCCACTCAGCATAGCTTATGTTTCAAGCACTAGCACTTGTTTTCAGAGATAAGCTGTGCTCTGACTATGAGGGACAGCTGCAGTTGTGCCAGTGTTGGCACACTGTTTGTAGTGGGTTCTGGAGAAACAGAAATATTTTTGCCTTCTCAGAGGTAAACAAAAAGACTGGCAAAGCAATGTTTTGTTTGGATATAAAGTAGTCATACAAGGCTGTTCTTTCCATGTAATAAGATTCACATTTTCAGTAAATGGAAAAACTCATGTATTAAGGTTAGGAAAATTGAAGTATGTAGGATACATAAATCTGCTTCAGTGCTAGGGAATGTATAGAATTGGACAGGATCATCTCTTATGACTTGTCCATCCATTCATAGCTGTAATTATACAGATACATTTTCCCCTGCCATCACTATTGATGCATTTTGTTTAAATTTTTTTTTATTCCATAACATGAATTAGAATAGGTTTTTCTGTTTCCCTATGCAATTATTTAAGACTTCTTGTGCCTGAGACAAGAATGAATACCACTCGGAGATTTTTTTTTTGTTTACATAGCATACCTAGTTAAATTTGTCTGGTTTAGTCATGTCATTATTTTTGCCGAAGGAACAATTGTAGGTAGATAAGATGCAGGTGGTCATGCCATCAGATACGTTAATGAGTGGCAAATGATATTGAGATCAAGGATGAAGTTATTTTCTGATAACACGTGATTAATGACATGGTTATCACTGCGTTAGCCCATTTAGGACATGCCTTATTACATTTTACATTGGTCTGTGCAAAACCAGAAACTTATTTTGCAAGGCTTTTTTGACCAGTAAACTGGATTATGTGTGTACTGGTCCCATTCTCTAACTGTAGAATGAAAGTGCCATCACCATTAACTGAAGGAGGTCAGGGAATACTTCAGGCTCACACTGTAGTAATAAGAGCTGAATGAACAAGAAGAACTTAAATTAGAATCATAGAACGCTTTGGGTTAGAAGGTACCTTTAAAGATCATGTAGTCCAACCCTCCTGCCGTGGGCAGGGACACCTTTCATTAGCTTTCATTAGATCAGGTTACCCAAAGCCCTGTCCAACCTGACCTGGAACACTTCCAATGATGGGGCATCCACAGCTTCTCTGGGTAACGTGTCCCAGTGTCTCACCATCCTTACCAGGTTAAAAAAACAAGAAAAAACACCCCTCCCACCACTCCCCCCCCAAAAAAAACCCCAAACCAAACAAAAAACCAAACCAAAACCCCCCAAACCCACAAAAATTTCTTCCTTGCATCCAATCTAAACCTACCCTAGATCTACTTTCTTTCAGTTTAAAACTGAAACACTTGTTCTGTTACTGTAGGCCTTGGTAAAAAGTCTCTTTCAGTCTGTCATATAAGCACCTTTTATACAGTGGAAGGCTGCAATAAGATCTCCCCAGAGCCTTCTCTTTTCTGGGCTGAACAACCCCAACTCTCTCAGCCTGCCTTTGTAGGGGAGGTGTTCCAGCTGTCTGGCCATTATTAGATATACAGATGTTATGTATTAGGAGATAGTTAATGAAAAATTGTCAAATTATTGCATTGAATGTACAACAAAGACTATAGCTATGCTTCGTTATTATCTAAGTTATCAGGAGAGTCAATGCATCTCAAAGAATACCTTCATTATTTGGACACGTGTACTTGTACTGCATTGTGAAAGAGAAGAGCCTTTTTTGCCTGCTTCTTTGAAGTCTTTCTCAGCAGCACAAAATCTTTCTGGATTAAATTGTGTTAATGATTTTTTTTAATGATTTGGAAAATAGATAAATAAGGTAATCATGATACAAGGTCAATTGGTAAGCAATAGAAACTCATCTGCTGACAATGTTGGTGTTTAAGTGGTACAAATATATACAAGTTCTTATGACCTTGGTTTGGATTTAGAAACCAGGCAAGTGTATTAAAATAACACACACAGTTAAAATGTGGGTTTCTTGTGCAGAGTTCCTTCAGCAACATTAATCCATTTCAAGGTTGTGGAGGACGCCAGCAGGAGAAATTATGTTTTCCTTAAGGTACTGGGATAAAACTTAAATGATCTTTCTACTACTGTTAAGGCAACAATTTCTTTCCTAAGAATTCTTCAACAAAAACACAGTGCTTTTATCTTTTGTGGTCTAAAAGCCTTACTGGAGACTTGAGCAGCTACCTTTTTCTTCTATAATTTTCCTCTAACACTTTACACAATTTTCAATAAAAACTTAGGTTTTGGGAAGTGCATTGATACCGTTGATTGCTTAGTTCAAAAGTTACTACTTGTCCAATGGCATCCAGGAGATACCATGAAGAACCAGTAATTCTTGTAATGGGCTGCTGGAAATTTTCCTAAGTGAAGCATTAGTGTAAATTTATTTTCACATATGTTGCATAAATCTGTTCCTAATGATGTTTTTCAAATTGCTTCATTAACATGGCAGCGCATTATAATGCTCTGTTTGCTTTCTGTCTGTATTGCATTTATGGAACTTTTTAAAAATAGCTGAATAGTCCAGAAAATTGATACCAGAGTCCTGGGAACTATTGCTTAGTCAATGAAATCTTCCAAGCAACCAGTTTATACGGCATGTAACAGCAAACCATGATTTTTCAAGTGATTTCTTCTTAGGATGCCTTTCTTTTTGCAAGTTCTTGTAATGCTTTTATTAGAAATAAATCATAGAAGAATCAATTCTTTGTCTTGCTGATATGTCTGCTTTCTTAAAGCTAGATACGAAGTCTGAAATGAAAAGTTTTTTTATTTTTAAATGTGTATTTTTTTTTTGCCTGTCACTGTGTTTCCATGCAACAGTCTATGATCTGTAAACATAATGAAAGGCAAACAAATTAAACTAGTGTGTGATCGGTTTTGAAACAGCCCTACCTGGAAGGAGGTAACAAACAAACTTAGGAGTCCAAACTTCTTTTTCCTAAGCTTTCCATAAGCATACTTGTAACAGTGTTTTAAGAAAAAATCCATAAGTTTCCAGGCTGAAGAGATAACTACAATAACAATTATGCAACTAAGAAAAAGCTTTTGCTTGTCAAGGGTAAAGAAATAGGCATATGATAATGAAGAACCTATCCCAAGCACGTATGATAAACTATGTGAGGTGAGAAGAGAGAGTTCCATGGGAATAAATGAGGATTATAAGAAAAATAAATAGTGTCTATGTACACAGAAAAGTATGGAACTAAACTGAAAACAGGGTGCAAAAGCGGAGTGTTACGTTAAAAAAGAGAAAACATCTTTCAAAGAAAGTAACAATTCTCTTGCACTTGCTTTCTGCCTGAAGAAACATTAAGATTTTTTTCCAGTCTTTTGAAATATTTCTGATTTTCTCTTTGCTATAGTCACTAGTGAGGCAGTGTAGATGAGTTTGACTTCCTGACAAATCAGTGCTGCTTCTCACAAATCTATTTTGTTGTTTAGTTGCAGAAATCTATGACATCTCTGTCTAGTTAGTGTCAGAATGAGGTGCTAGCTGCAGCTTTAGGGAGATTTACTGTCAGCTGCTTTCTTGACATATAACTTGCTCCCAGTATTTTACTTTGACTGTAAATGAGAATAAGGTAACTTCTCAATTTCAACCCATGCAATAGACAGTAGAAGAAATCAGATTTGGGGTTTTTGATATCAGTAGACTTAGATAAATCTGGCATACTGAAGAAAAATCTTATGCTGTAAAATGAAATAATATAATGTTGATGTCTTTAATCTGATAGTAATCCTCTGGTTTATCAATGAAGCATGCCTAATTGGACAGCTTTACTTATTCAGTGTCCTCCTTGCAGATCTTTGTTGTAATAATGCCTTTTTTTTCCCCTAGTTCCTGTCTGGGATGGTTTATTTAATGTCAGACCTTTTGTAGCACATAACTTGCTGCTTCCCAGTCAGGATGCCAAACCTTCTTGTTTGCCTCCTGAGAGGGTCCCAGCCTTGTTATTCATAAAGGTGCTTATATGAAATTATAATTCAACATAAGTGATCCCATTCTTGTCAGTACTCATATCTGTGCATGAGCTAATTCTATGCAGAACGAAATATCTTTTCTTACCAGGAGTCTAAAGGGAGTTATATGAGCTAATTTGGTCTTGTAGTTGTACTAATATATGTTTCTGTTTTGCTCCAGTCTAAGTTCATGTCTACTTAAACTACAAAATTGCCTATAACTTCTCATGATTCTGGAGTTGAAAATGAGCACCTAAATAAGCATTTACACTTTATTATGATGCAAAAATTATGTAAAACTTGTAGGAAGTGTGTAGAGATGCATACTCTGAAATTTGGAACTGGAATAGATTATGTCAAAAGTGAGGATTGACTCATGGATCCAAATTGAACTTGCCTTTATTTTTATAATGGATTGACTCAGTATCCTAGATCTGAACTTCAGGGCTGAGTACCACCTTTCTTCAGAGAAATTTAACTCACTAACTTGCTTTAATGACAGTATCGTAAACAGCCTGATGAACTGACTGGTTCATCAACATGTTAATCCCCGTCAGTAATGGAGAAATAGAGTGACTGTACTGTTATTGAATGCTGTTGTTGGTGAGAATGGTTTTGAATACATGCGACAGCAGAAAAACATAAAAGATCATTAAGCCTGGAGTAAAAACATGGTACATAGTGGCATGTCTGGATCTTTCACGGAATGGGATTTGGCTAGTAATATGTGTGTATAACTGCTTGTGTCACTTCACACACCTACAAGTGTTTGCAATGTGCATGTGTGTAGGTTTAAAGGAAACAGCTAAACTAAGAAAACTAACAAAAAAACCTCACTGTAGTTTAGCAGCACTGCACTGGTAGTTGGTTGAGATTCCAGTCACCCGTTGTTTGCCCTGAAGTTTTTCTTCTATTCTCTGCGCTTCTTGAATTGAGGCTGTTTGTAATGGTAGACTGCCTCTTTCCTAAAATGAATGTTCAGATTAGTTAACCATCAAAGGCTCTGTTTCTGCCAAAATACATGTATATAATTCTGCATTACAATCACAGAATAATTCAGGTTCAAAGGGGCCTCAGGAGGTCACCTAGTCCAACTTCTTGCTCAAAGGAGCATCAGCACAGAATTGAGAAAAGGACTTGAAAACCTAAAAGGATGGAAACCTCAAAACTGTTCTGGGAAACCTGTTCCATTGCTTAATTATCCTCTTAGTGATTATTTTTTTTTTAGCCCCCTTATATTAAATTGCAGTCTTTTTTTTGTTTCAGTTCATGTTCATTGTTTCGTATTCCAGATGTCTACCCCTGCAAAGAACTCCTTCCCACAGGGCAAGCTTGGCTTAGTCTTCCCCTACTGAATGTGACCCAGTTGTTCAACATCTGCCTTGTGTCTAGTTTTGAACCCCAAGTACAGTATTCTAAACACTGTTTCACTAGCACCGAGTAGGAAGGAGCAATCGCTGCCCTCAGCCTCCTGGCTGTGCTCCTGTTAATGCAGGCCATGATGCTGCTGGCAGGTCATGCTGCTGACTCAGGCTATATATAAAAATATTTTTAGTCTCTTGTGAATACAAACTTTCCATGCTGGCTCTGGCAGGAAGGTCAGAATCATTTCTTTGGAATTAACCGGTGTGTGGTATTTCAGGTGAAAGTAGGAAGAACCATGATGCTCTAAATTGGAGCATGATACATTCTCTGATCAATTTGCTGCCTGATTGCATAGGTGTTCCGGCTAATCTGTACTTTGTTCTAAAAAGGGAAAAAAATTTTTTTTTACTATATTCATGTTATCATTGACTTTAATAGCTACTTTACCAAAATTATTCTGGCTTGTATAAACTGAATCTTTGACTTTTTTATCACTACCAAAAAAAATACATTTTGCACTTCTTTTTACCTCAAATGTTAAATACAGTAAGAATATATCCGGAGTTCTTTTTCTTGCAAGCAAATAAAGAAAAGCACTTGGCCAATATCTAATTATTTGGGTTGAATTATGTCTTTAGGGATGTGATGCATCTCTTTTTGAAGTTATATTCATACTTGGAAATATTTATTTGAAATTGCTTCAAGCTTATGGGAAAGTCCTCTAAGATTTAATCAGAGGTAAATTGAAGTTCTTTGCTTTAGGAATCTAACAAAATGAGAATATTCCTGCCAATTCTTTTTAATTACTCGTCTAAAGAATATAGAACAGTACCCGTCAGTAACATTCTGTATAATATGCAAAAACAAAGTGCTATTTGAAGACCTTGTTCACAGTAGTTATAATCAACAAGAAAGCTCTTTTTGCTCAACTTTTGAGGTTGCTTGGCCCCTTTCAGGCTGCTACTTGTAATATGTTTCGTCTCTCCATAAAAGAAACTGAGCCAAAGACAAAAATAATGGTTTAGAAAGAAGACTTATATACAAATTTGGGTTTTTGCCTTATCAGCTCAGCTAACACATATCATGTCAATAGATTGTTTCTTGGAAACTTCTTGAGCCCAAACCAAGAAGGGCAATCGTAATGTGGGATTTATAAGAGATTATCCTTGAAAATAAAAGGACAGTTTATTACTCTAATAATTTGCTAAAAAATAAAACTCCATATGCAAAACTGTTTAATCTGAATTGCAATTCAGTAGCGGTTGTTGAGCTAGATATTCTGTTCATGATTTTAAGTGATAAAAATCATCATTTGCTAAATCTATTTGTAAAACTGTTTTCATTTTGCATTTAATTTCTCTTCCGAAATCCTTAAATTCATACTGACTTCTTTTTATTTCTTTTGACAGTTACATTTATGCTAGTGTGCCTCATTCTTCTTATTAATTGTATTTCATTTTGAACTTCTGATGGTTCTTTTCTTCCCACCAGTAATTATAATTATAAATCATTAAGTGGTGGAAAAATTTAGGTGTAAAATTGATATACTTTATCAGGGAGCCAACAGATTTTTACATAACCATGTTTAAATGACAAATCTTGCTTACCTTGAACTTTTAAAAGAGCCAAAAACCACAAAAGATTTTGGTAGTTTACTTGGAATCTTTAATGTCTAAGTTTTCTTCTTTTTGGGGCTAAATGAGGTGATGTTAGAATTGGAGAGAAAGATAAATAAGACTTTTAATCCCACAGGATCTCTTCTAATACTTTGCCTTTCATAGAGGCCTAATTTTGAAATCCTGCTGTAATTTTACTGTAGTTTGTCAAAAACTACAAAGCAATATTGTTTCTATCTGCATTTTACTTTATCTGTACTGTCTTTTTGTGTTGCCTATTTTTAGCCTTGTGATCTGCTTGCATTTTTCTGTCTCTGTCAAGACTTTTATACTTAAGGCTTGGTTTCCTTTAGCATATCTGTCATCTTCAACTGTTGTAGAGAGGCAAATATAAAGGAAATATAAGAGGAATTACAAGAGGAACTTGTAATAAAACATAGGATAAATGACTGAATTTTTGTGTGTAATCATGCTCTCATATAATGGAGCCACGTTCATTATATCAGATTCTTTCTCCACATCTTTGCTTGCTGCTTACATGAAACAATATTGAAATACTGTGCAACTTTCATAAAGATGCAACTACGAATTAGAACACCGATCTGTGATGCAAGAAAACACCTAAGTATGTAGAGCATGGTGGTAATTTTCAAGCTCAAGTGGAGCAGAGGGGAAGTTAATCCTCAAAATTACAGAAGTAGTTTAGGAATATTGATATCGAAACAAAGTTAGTCCAACAGGTTTAGGCTACTTTCTGGGTTTTAAAGGCTCTAGAAACTATTCAAGGGTTTGGATTTTGGGGGGCTTCTAGTGGTGGTGTTTTCTGCCCCCATCCCCAACCAAGAGAGTTGGAAACTCTTCAGGTTTGTTTGTAAGCTTATGTTTTTGTTTGAGAGATTCTTGCTACTGGCAGTTGTGCCTGGATCATGTTTCCTTGCAAAGTACTAAGTTTTGTCCAGCTCTTAATGTTAGTTTTTAAGCTAACTGTTCAAGTGCCACTCACATTCCTTATGGCTGCTAATTAAATTAAAAGAAAAAAAATAATGCAGTGCTTGATGACTGCTTCAGGCAGTCTGTTTATAAAGCACATAATGCATTTTTGTGACTCCAGAACACAGCTGACGGTAGTTCCAATACAGCCAAATTCAAATTTGGAATGTTCCCTCAAGTCCACGAACAATGTCTAATGATGACATTACAACTAGAAATGCCAGCTCAGTGCTATACCAGGTTGTCATAGTCTTATATTTCTATCACTTATTTAGTTTTTCTATATAACTAATGTCTTCTCTTTCATCTGCAGCTATGTATATTTTCTGCTTATAATTCTAGGCTGTGTATGTTTTTCTTGTGTGTTCCCTTGTCAAAAGCTGCTTTATATTCAGCCTTGTGGTGGTAGTTGCTATTGTTAGGGCCCCAGTCTGGTCAAATGTCACTGACAGCCGACCAAAATGATTGAAAAGACTACATGAGGTTTTGACACCCATCCCTATGGGAGCCGGTGATGAATGCTACAATGTTCTGACCAACACTACCTCTCTCTTTGCTAATGCACTGCTTACTCACAGGTGTAAATGATTAGTGAGTTAAAGGGTATTTTCTTTCTGTAATATTACTAGAATATTTTATTGCAATTATTACATAGTAAAGTTTTAAAATAAATTTTATGAGTGAATTAAAATCCACAAACATGTGCATGGTATGATTCAAGAAACTGTAATATTAGATTGCTTAATATATTTTGGACTTGAGGAAGCTACAGCATTTTCACTTATTTTTGCTTTTAATGTAAAGAAAACTTTAAAATCCAATGTGAAGTTTGAAAGAAAAAAATCAACTGGCAAAACTGAGTAAATATTTTCTTGTTTTTGCAAGTCACTTGTTCTCTTAATCTGTATACTAATTAATACATTTGTCTGATGTGGGAAACTTATAAAATTGAAGAGGAATTTTTAGCATATTTGGTTTCTTATGTAGGCAGTATTACACATTGAACTATGCAGGTCATAGTTCAAGGCATGGAATTCTGTCTTCTGCAAAGAAGTCAGAGAAAATAAAGGAATTAAACTGATTTTGCTGCTCACTGAAGTTATGTAATTATTGTCAAGCTCTTAATAATTTCAGAGGTAAAAGCATTGCCTCATGAAGTGTAACAGTGATAACAAGTAATATTTCATCATCACAATAATAATTGATATAAATGATATAAATTTCCTGTTTGTAAAGTAATTGAGTAGCAGTAAACATGAGGTAGACTAATAGCTGCTGAAAGGAACAAAAATAACTGTGAAATCATTAATTATTTTATTAGACAGAATATTCCTGTTCCTGCATAATAATAGGAATTAAGATCAATTTAAATGTAGAAAGGAAATTCTGCTAATTTGCATGTTATCACCAAGGTGGGCTTATCTGCCTACAGGTGTTGGTAATAACAATATAAACCTTACTAAGAAAATTGTCTTTATACTTGTATTATAATGTGCACATATACCAAAGAATTTATATGCTTGTTTCAAGGTGTGCACTAGGTAAAGTTAAATGCCATAATGTTTCATTTTGGAAGGAAAAATCATGTTCTCTGACATTTTCAGTGTGTGCCTGCATGCTTCACGATAACCTGGCAAAATCGTTGTGAAACATACAGGTCAAGAACAGAATTGTATCAACAGCTACTTACCATGGTTTTAAATATGAAGATAACAAATTCTGCCCTGTCTCACCGTTTAAAAAGATTGCTTTAGAGTAGGTAGAATTTTTCAGACCTGTTAGTGAGGAATAGTGAGTGGTGTAAATGTGTTTGTAAGCTTGGCAGAAATCAAGCTAGAAGTAACTGCTGATCTACAAAATCATGTGATCAATGTTCATCCAATACACTTAGTTCTTTTTTTAAATGTCATGCAGAGCAGACCCCTAAGATTTTTTTATTTTTTTAAAAACTGAAAATACTGGCTTTTTCCTGTGCAAGGCTTCCTAGCCTTTCCAATCCATACATGGATTTATGCTCAAAACTGCCAATGAACTCTACTTCAAAAGAATCACCTTAGTTTCCTTTCATCACCTTAGTTTCTTTTATTTCCCTTAAATTTATGGTAGGAAGTAGCTTTGGTAAGTCATATTCCACTGTATGGAAAACAGAAGGTAAAGTATTTTTTCTTAATAGTTCTCAGAAAGGACCTAATAGATGATTACAGAATGCCGAAAGGTACTGTGACAGAGTAGCTATATGCATCTCATATGTGGAAAAAAGCTCCTTGATGCTGGTTTTTGTACCATGAACCTGGCCTACAATTCAGTCATACTTGTAATACCAAAAAAACCCCAACCACAGATTACATCACTTCTGCTCACAGGCCAAGTATGACAAAGCCCATCCAGAGCCTGTCCTGACATTCTTAATATTAAGGTATATACTTAATATACCTATGGTATATTACCATAAGTAGGGTATATTAACATATGGCTATCACATTTGTGACATATTGCTGAGGATGACAACCTTCATCACTTTTATTACACTTGTTTTTTCAACAAGTACTTTTCCATTTTTCTCCGTGCAGTGCTTCAGTAGAAAAGAACCCAAAGATCATCTTTCATCAAATCTCCCTGACTTCATATAGGACCTAGCTCACCAGTTCCTTGGTTAATGAAAAAAACTTGGTCTCTATCTTGATACACTTAGTATATGAATGTACTAAATATATGTGTAATATAGCTAGTAATTCAGTGTACTGTGTATAGCCACAGTATAGTGGCTATAGTACAGAACTATACCATTTGGATAGGGTGTCATGTAGCTTGGGTGACTGTAACCAGCTCTGTTCTTCTTGTGCTTGTTGATGGTGAAAGGATAAGAAAGACGTTTGTGATGAGGGTAACAAAGAACTATGGTTGCCACAATACCCACACAGCTTCATTTGTTCTAACAGTAGTATTGGCATTTTTATGCGTTGGGCATATTGCTGAATAATTACAGCCTGAATAACTGGAGCGAAAAGGATTTGTTGCCTGTCAGGATACTTAACTGGATAATTACATGTGCACACACATTTCTTTACACATATATATTCCCACATATAAAAATATATGTATTATGTATATGTTAAATCACCTCCTCATTTGTTGCATATAAAATACCAGGCATGTATCGTGTTAGTTGGCATTGCAGACACCTAACTTTTGGAACAGAATAACTACTTTGTTCCTGAATTTACAAGCTGATGAGGCAGGCAGTATCATACCTATAGATAGTACACTTATGCTTGTACCCATAGGATTAAATATTTGTCCAGTTAGTTATGGTGGATGATTTGTTGAAGGCTAAGGAAGAGCTCTGAGCAAAAGGGAAA
>NW_010554205.1:0-24048 GCF_000687285.1 Phaethon lepturus | reverse complement strand
AAGACATAGCAAAGTGAAAGTATTGAGTACCTAATAAAGGACTACTAAATCTAGCTTTGCCTTCCCTCATAAGCACACTCATCACTTTCTCAAGTACTTCAGTGTAACTGTGTTCCCTTTTTGCTCTTGGCCAGAGTGCAGTACATAGCAGGCTCTGTCACTGTTTTCAGTGTGACATAAATCTAATCTTTCTGAAGATGAGCCTATGGCTGAGCAACGTAGCAGTGCTGATCTCTGAGCATAACAGCACAATGCAGTAGCTGCCTGTTCTACACATCCACATAAATGCATGGCAAAAACTTGGCTGCTCTTTGGCTATGGCGTGTCAGATTATTGTTTTGTGCGGTGTCAAAGCCATAAAGCAAGTGTTCAACATTTCTTTTGAACAACGTGCTAGCTATAGTTAAGTGTCTGTACATATGCACGCATATGCATGCATGTACTCTTTCTCTTTGTCTCTCTCTTGTGTCATGACAACCAGTCCTGTGTACTTTTGGGTAAAGCAGAGTAAAAAAATCTTCTTTTAGGTGTAGTGTTTTAAAGAGGAGAATTGATGATTTGACTTCACTATATATTTCTTGCTCATTAGTTGGTATTAGTCATTATTAAAAGAAGACAATTGAAATCTGTGTTATGTAGTTTGGAGTATTGTTGGGATTAACAGTGTAAAAAGCATAATTTGGTCTGTGTCCCCATCTACTTAATAATTTATAAATCTGTGGCTTTGCAGGGCATGAAATCTCTGTGCCAGACTGTGGTGTTGGCTGTCTGATCTGAGAAGTTTAGAAAATGGTGCAGAGTTCTGCAGTTGAGTTACCAGGCTGTGTTAAAGTTCCTGGGGATAAGGGTGAATGCCCTATGTCCATAAAGTTTCCTGAGTTGAACTGTGCTTCCTCCTCCTCACCTTGCTCCTGTTTATACAATGTGGCTGGTCAGCTGCTGGTCTTGTGGGGAGAGGTTGATAAACCTTAGGCTTCCTAAGGGAAGATGTCTGGTCTTGCTTTTGCCGTTTACATGGGATTCATGGGATTCCCCTCTCGCCTGATGTTGGTAGCCTAAATGTTCATGTCTAATCTGTCTGTCTAAGGCTACTCTAAAGTCACATGTGTTGTGATAAGGATTGTCCCATCAGCCTTACAGTAGGAAGACTTGTCATTTTGGCTATGCTTCTCTCTCTCCAGACTACAGACCTCGGGTCAGCTAAGATGGAAAGCTGAGCTGGTACAAGCCAGCTCTTACTGCCCAACTGACTTCAGCTTATCATGTAGGTAAGGCCCAGATGCAACTATGACAGCTGGGTTGATTTCTTGTCTGAGATGCAAAACTGAACTGCTGCATGGAGAAACTTGTGAATTAACCCATTGTAATGCTCTCACTAAACCAGACGGAGCAATCAGCTACCTTCTTATTTCCTTTTTTGTAGTACCTTATGCCAATACAGTAGGAGAAAATTCTTCTAACAGGCACTGCATGGATGTAGAAGTGTGAGTAATACTTTCAAAGCTGTAGCTTCTTAACATTCCATTTTTTGCTTTTAAAATTCTATGTACCTGCTTTACCTGCTGCTCTAAGGCCTAAAGCTACAAGCTGCTGCTTTGGGATATTTGGATTGCCCCACATTTCATCAGTTACCCATAGGTGCTTTGATCTGTTGTTTTGGAGCAGTTAGCAAGACCGGGGTCTAAGGGTGAGAAGACTGAAAGGAAAAAATGTTCTCAAGTGATGCTGCCTCTCTTGTACCCCATGAACAGCTTTTGCTAGTACCAGACATTTCTTAAGAAAAGATTATTTGTCTCTGCCTTGTGGCATTAGACACAAAACTAGCAAAGAATTAATGGTCAGTGTCATGATCTTTGCTGACTTCTGTTTCTTTTAGTTTGTACTGTCTGTCTCAGCCCAAGCCAAAGTGGTGACTGTGTCCTTTTTTTTCTTTGATTTCTCCTGCTACAATTGATTATTGACTCTGCTTTGTTATAAAACGAGTGTTTATTATGAGTGATAAGATTTCGTGAAACTAATATAGGTTCTGACAAAAGAAACTAATGGCAAACTAAAATGACTAAATGGCTTTAATTTTCTGAAGATGCTGCTGAAATCTTCTGCATATACAGCCTTTCAGTCTAGGAAATCAATAGTAATCTGGGTAAATACGTATTGGCTAAATAATTGAAAAAGTTGGTTCTATAGTATCCCAATCAGAAAATGGAAATGTTGTATATTGTTTAATCCCATGTAATACATACAACTTCTTTGAGCCAGGAAATGTTAGGTGATATCCTTTTGAAAACTTTTATGATAATGTTAGTATTGGTGATTACACTGGATACCTCTCAAAGATGAAAAAAATGACTTATTCTATCATTAGATAGGATAATATTTATCATTAGATTAATTGGCTTTAAAGGCAGAATTAAGACTGTATAGAAAAAGTTTGTGTTTGCAGGAGAGACAGAATTGTATTTTGGGAGATGGAGTTTGGAGATTTCTTCTGATTTTGTGGAAAGCAACTCTTACCATACAGTGTCATTTATCCTTATAAGTAGAACAGATGCAAGTTGGGGGGATTTGATGTTAAAATGTAAAGTCACATTAGTGTGGTTGAGTCATCCCTATGTCAATTGTAGTACTTTAAAAAGAAGTTGAAGTACTTGGCATACTTCTAATCAAGAAAAAAGAAATGTTAACATGGGTTAACATCAAATGGAGAGCGTCTACTATGTAATTAGATTCTTCTTTCTGAAGGTTCATTTTGCTTTGTTTTGTCAATTTTAATATTGCCTTTAAATTATTTTAAAAATTAAAATCAACTAGATTTATTTTTGAATGTTTTGAGTTTATTACTTTTGGTGACTGCATCTTGACCCGAGTTGTCATCTTCTAGTAAATCTGTTCACTCTGTAAGAAGTTACAATTCAAAAAAGAGACTGGGAAGTGACAAAATATACAAACTTTGTGTAGTGGGCCAGGCTAGCACTTCTATATCTTTGTGTTATAATTGCATCAGCATATTTAAATTGCCAGCCAATGGAATGACCTATAATTCTATTGTGATCTAAACACAAGGGAGGAACAGCTGGAACACAGTAGGTGGCCTGAACCAGTATGAAAACAATTAACATATATTTCTGTGGTTACTTAACCAAACCCTGAAACCACAGTGGGACCATTATTTCTGACACCACTAAATTTGTTAAACTGGTTTTAAGAAAACTCAAGGTGAACTCATTACACCGAGGTTGGGAGAAAAGCAGTCAAGGAAATTTCGGATGAAACGTTACCTACCCAGTATTTGTTAATTCCCCAAATCATTCTCTGACTTTAATGATAGCATTATAACCCTGGAATTAATTTAGTAATTGATCCACATAACCTGAATTACAGTGCAAAGTAATGGAACTCTGATTGTACATGAGCTAGACCATAATCAGTGATGCACGCATTCAGGAAGAAAATCCTGTCAGAGGTAAATGATCTCTGTGGGCTCTGGATAGTTAAAACTACAAGTTGACAAAAACAAGGAAATAACCAATCTTGCCATTTCTGTAACTAATGGAAATCCAACTTAAAAGAATTATGAGGGGGGGGGGTGTATATAAAGAAATTCTGTTTCAGCATAATTTACTAGCTTCCTGATACAGTCACAGAGTCTATGACTGTCAGGTATCTGATAGCTTTTAAATCTATTGGCCAATTCCTCCTAAATTTGTCAGGCAGCGGAAGCCTGAAGGCAATAAAGAAGTTCCAGAAAGTCCAGTGAAATTCAATAGTAGGAAAGGACTCAACCTGTCTGTCTGCATGGAGGGAAGCAGGCAGAGTGCAGCCTGCCTTTTCATCGCTGGAGAAAATGCAGCTGGGTGTAACTGCGGGTGTGCCAGGCAGGCGGTGAGTACCAGTAGGGGCTTGGATGTAGATACAACTCTTATTTTAGGCTGTCTATCCAAAAAGGGAAGGTAGGAGTTGGAAGGAAAGAAAATGAAAAGCTTCAGATGGCACAGAGGAAAAGGAGAAAAATAAGAATGCCATGGGAAAGGGAGGATGAAGGGAAGTGAGGCACATGCTTGTGGCAAATGAAGCTTCATTTGTCCACAGAGGACCATGCCTATTGCAATGTCCACTGCAAGCCCATAATTTTGAAAGACTTAAATACACTTATTGTTGATCTATTGTTGCATATAGAGAAGTCATGAAGCTCTACCATTGTGTACAGAGATAGTATGCCGAATCTTGAGCTGCATACTTCTGATGTCCACCCTTTCTAATGCAGATTCATACCAAATCAATGTATTTCCAGGGGTTCATTTGGAAAAATTTGAATTGGTTGCTTAAGGGAAAGAAGATCATAGAAGATGGATAACTGCTGACAGTACAATACACACAAATGATGTTTTACCTGTTGTAGCTCCAGGAGATAAATGGTAAGGCATTTAGACCTGCCCTGCTTCCAACCTCTTCAACTATGCATTTGAATATCCTACAGAGTAGAAAGCATCTGTCTCTGTCCGTTCTCTCAGCAGCTCTAGGAAGAATATATGAAACGTGAACTATAGGTGCTAGAGACAGTCTGAAAAAGTGTCCATGTACATTAAAGCACTCGGACCATCTGAAAGAAACACAGTGCAACAATATGTTAATCCCAATCCCACTAATAATTTAGTATTATTAAATCCGTATTATTAAACACTGCTTAATAGAACTCATTAAAGATTCAAGGAATGAGCCTGTGTGAACCTTGTGAGGTTCACAAGTCCAAGTGCAACTGTATCCTGGCCCGCATCAAAAGAAGCGTGGCCAGCAGGTCAAGGAAGGTGAATCTGTTTGCAGAAAAGTTACTTTCTGCTGCCTGACTGCACAGTAACTACAAAATCTGCATATGACTTGTATTATCAAGGATAATTTATATGTTCAAAGAAGAGATAATATGCTATATTTTGAAAGACGGGCAGTAGTAAACTTGACAGGAGAGGTTGCAATGACAGTGTTGCTAGTAGCAACATCTGTGTTACATGTGCTTTAATTAAGCTTGAGTTTTGAAGCTTATTGCTCTCGCAGTACTCCCTGATGTTTTGTGAAAATGGGCTGGGATTATGAAAACAGTTAGGCAGTCAGTTAGTCTCTGCCCCTCCCTGGTCCCAATGTCCTCTTCTCCAACTTGAAACCTCTTGTCCCCTCTCATGAGGAGAGGGGTGACACCCTGCTAAAAGACATTTAGTGGGGATGGGTAGGAAACTCTGGGGACACTTAATCCTGTCTTCAAACACATAAGGCAGGTTCACTTAAATACCCTCATAAATTAACTCCTAGTGTTTAGTTCACAAGCTGCTTTGAAGACTTCTCCAACTTGAAACCTCTTGTCCCCTCTCATGAGGAGAGGGGTGACACCCTGCTAAAAGACATTTAGTGGGGATGGGTAGGAAACTCTGGGGACACTTAATCCTGTCTTCAAACACATAAGGCAGGTTCACTTAAATACCCTCATAAATTAACTCTAGTGCTTAGTTCACAAGCTTCTTTGAAGATGGAAGCCCAGTGAATTCATATGGCTCTATCTTTTCCTACTACATTTACAAAGTTATACATTGCTGAAATTGTCATCTTACTACAGAGTTCAGTCTGGCTCATTGTCAGAGACTCTCCTGGTTTCCAGAAGTTCGACTGGAAAAATTTTGTAAATCCTCTGTACTAGCAAATAGAGGTCCCATTGTAGCTGAAATCCATACTACTAGTCACTTCTGCAAGACAGAAAATACTTCATCTCCGCTAGAACTAAGATGTTAGGTTATTTTGTGATGCCCTATTTCTGGGGAAAAACATGTTGGTGAACTCAAGCTACAGTGCTCTGGTTTTTAGTTGGTGGTGTGTTTTTCGTTTGGGTTTTTTCTGTTGTTTGGGTTTTTTTTTTTCTTTTAGTCAGACGTTTGTAGGATTTAATCTTTAAGCTCTCACCTGTTCAGTGTGCAAGTGTCAGCAATGCTAAATGAATGATTGTGCTTAATGAAATGCAAGACTGAATCTTTAGACTCTTCCTGTTCCATTCTCTGGACTGTATATATAAAAGTTGGAATACCTGTTCATTTTCTGTTTTGTGCATTTAGTAATTGTACTGGGATTAGGGAGAGAGGGGAGATAGCATCCTTGCCATAGGTCAACAGTAACATCTTTCAATTTAAGGTCTGTCTTAGCTGAAGCCTGGAAAGAGCATTGTTTGACTGCAGTTCCCAAGACTTGCAAATCACATGCAAATCCAAAACTCACATGTTATAAATGAATTGTAAACCAATGAAATGAAAAATCTTGCCTCTTACAGCCCCATGCATAGTCTGCATGTTAGTTATAAGCTTCCACAATTCTGCTTTTGCATGGAAACCCAAGTGTTGGAGGGTCTGAATCCAGCCTCATCCTGTTCCCTTCTCTGGATGAGCAGGATGGAGGCCCGTTACTGGGATGTATGTGTACAATATGTCTCCCTGTAGCAGCTGGGCTCAGTCTGCCCAGTAGCTGCCCCTGGATCCCAGTCTTCCCAGTTGCTGGCACCTGGGCATGTGAGGCCCGCAGCCTAGGGGCCAGCAGCAGCATGTATGGACACCTTCGCGCACACCGGCATGCACACACTTGCACACCTTGAGGGTCCCTACAACAGCCAGCCTTGTGGGCACCAGCCTGTAGCTGGCCCTGGAGCCTCACTCTTCCCAGGTGTGTTAACCAAAAGAAAGAGAAATGTGCACATAAGTGTTTGTGCACACAAATACACTCATTGCCACACAAATGTGGGCACATGTGCACAAATGTCTTGCCCCTAGAGACCCCCAGACTCAATGGAGTCCAGGACTTTGCTGGATTCACCAATACCCAGCTCCTTCCATGGTCTTCCCTTAGAGACATGCACACATATACACCTACTCCATGCCCCCAGCTCCCCGGCCACTTCACCAGCTCCCTGGCTGGTCTGGCTGGTGTGATCTTTGGAGGTGCTCACACACTCGTTTGCATACCTGCACTAGCTCTGGTTTCTGGCACTATGGTCATGTGGGTCTCTGACCCCTGGTCCCACTCCAGCTGGTGCACTTACTCCCTCACCACCATGTGCACATGTACAGGGTCCCTTATCCAGAAAAAAGTTAGAAATAGATTCTAATAAGAGGGGACAGACTGTGCCAATCAGAGGCAGAGCGTGGCCAGACAAGCATACTGAATAGTCATGACCAGTTTACGCACAACCAGCATCTTTCATCTCCCTATCTCTCTCCTTTCCTGTGTTTATTCCTTCTCAAACCACCTTGGTCTCTCCTTTTCCTCACCTTTTCTTCTTCCCATAAACATCCCATAAGTCTTATGGAATCCCGAAGTGCTTTCCCCCTGCATTGCATAATGTGTCCCATTCCCCTGAGTGATGATTCCCTACTTCCATCTAAAAGGTCATCTCTAGAGCTGCTCAAGGTGACTCCTCATGGTGGGTTTCACATGTGAACAATGAGGCTGAGGCTCTGCTGGGACAGCCCTGGTAGGGGCCCAGACAGGGTATTTGTTCCTTGGGAGTCCTCGGTTTGGGTTCCCACCGGCATTTGTGCATCCCTGTGTTCCTCTGGGCTTGTGGAGATGGGCCTTTGATGGGTTGGTAGCTCATGTGACGGGCCTGGGAGTAGCTTGGACGGGATATTATCTAGGGTCCTCATCCTGCCATCGTGTCTCTGAGCTCCTTTATGTGTGTGGAGATGATCTTTTTTTATCACATAGCTTTCCATCGAGTCTAACCTGAATGACAGCCAAATAATATCAGAAAAACAAAGCTCCTAACTGTAACTTGGGGAGCAATCTGCAGTGTGAATATTGGCACGTATCTGGAATTTTCAAGTGATTTTAAATATTTATTGGGCTACTAGAATTAAATGGCACTGAATATAATTTCCCTCCATGCTGGATGTATTTTGATGTTTAACTTTAGACATTTTAAAATTGCTTGATCATTTTGGGAAATTTTTGCTCATATTCTGTAGTCCTTTTTTTTGGTTGTTTTCCCCTCTCCCCACTAGCAGCACGCATAGGATCAAAATGATGAATTGAAATTATCTAGAGAGAGAGTTCTTTTAGGAGTGGAATTATGATACAAAACAGATATTCACTATATAAATTTTTTTTTTTTAATAATAAGTTGTCTCTGATTTTATTGTAAGGAAAGAAAAACCTAACAAAACAATTGTAAATAGGGGCACCATCTGTTGTAATTTCTGCTATCAAAGACTGACCAATATTTCCTATATCTTGACTTTCAGGGGTGAGATTTACCAACTGAATCATTCCTGATATTTTTTTAATAAAATGTGATTACTCAGGTTATTTATAAAACTTTTGGTCCTGGTGAATTCCCATTTGCAGCAGGTATCAAATAGCTTTTGCATTTCAGAAGTGAGTCTGTGTTTTGCTTTCTGTGTGGCAGATAAGGTACTGGATATATGAGCTTATTTGTTTTTTCAGGTGCATGAGATAAGAGTAAGATTAATAGAATTCCTTTGTGCAAAACTGCAAAAATAATAATAAAAATTAGTGGAAATTATAACTAGTTACTGGAGAAGTAAATTTACTGTGTAAAGGGCTTTCAGTTTGCTAGTTAATCTGTGTAATGGGGATGTAGAGTACCTGTCACTTTTCTACACAACATAGTGCTGTTCAGTAAAGGTAAAGGGGGAGGTTACAGAATATTGCTCTAATTGTTCTGTGTCATCATTGGCAGTGAAACTTGTGTACTGATGAGGCTGATCCAAATGACTGTGAAAAGTTCACAGATGTGTCAGCACTTCTGTTGTTTTTTGATACAAGTTGGATGAATATGTATATGTGGGATGGAGCACATTGATGAGGAATGCTGTAAGTTCATATTCTTTGCAAATGTTAAAAACTATTATTAGATATCCCTTTGCTAATTCTTGTCTTGTCTTACCACAGCTCTTTTAATTTACAACTTGTATTCATTAAGGTAGATTTAAATGTATTCTTTTTCCACCCAATATAGAATATGACCAGTGAAGTCTGCCACACCACCATTACAAAATCAAGTGCTTGTACAGCCAGAAATGAACCATGTAGCAACGCTGTTAAGTAGAAAAATTCTTTAGTGCCTATTGCATTTGTTAGAGAATAATGACATTTTCCACACATGAAATGCAGGACCAATTCTTTTATTTTGTTCAGTGTAAAAATAGCAATTGTTAGGAAGCAGTCCAAAGTTTTAATTAAAAATTGCATGTTGCATCTTTCTCTGTTCTTGAGGGGGAGGAAGAACTTGATTTCCCTATTGAAATTTTTGTTGCTATATTACTTAAGAAATGAGCAGAGATATAAAAGCCTGTGTATAGTTCTTGAAGGCATAACTGTGATGATCAAAAACTATGTGGGGAAACAATTCTAAATGAACTTGAAATTCAAGTTCTCAGAATACAGAAGAACCCTGAAAACTTTGTATCGCTCTGAAAAAAGTAATTAATTACTGGACTATTGAAACGTCAGCTTTCTTTTAATGGTAATTGTGGACCCGGTCCATAATTGACAACAGCTATTTGAGACAGAACAGGTACATTTCGTTTTAAAGCTGCCAAAATTATAGTAGATGCTAGTGTGAGTCATTAGTTTAATGGCTGAAATGCCAGCATCAAGTCTGTGAAAGGTAATGAGAGTTCCTTTTGCCATGTGTATCGCCAGTTGGAGCTGTGGCAGGATAAAACACAGTTCTTGCAGGTACCTGAAGGTGGAGCATTTGTACAGGTGCTCTTGGGAGTGTTGTGCATTGGCCAGGTCAGTAACTGTCTTTCAATTTACCACACTTCTGAGCAGCTGTTCATAGGTGAAAAACATTCACAAAGCTCCCTGTATCCATTTCTGTACCTGCAGGCTAGAGGTGGCAGGGTTCTGTGTGAGGTGTATGTGATCAGCAGTCGTGTTACCATGATGTATGATAATGGATTATCAATGAAATGAAAGTAAACAAGGCCAATAATCTAAAAAAGGCAAATTTATTGCAATGATTTTAAGAGCTGGGTAGTCAGATTAAAGAAAAATAAAATCAAGTCCTTGTTTTAAGAGCCTCAATAACTGATCTCTTTGGAGTTTTCATTGTCTGTTTGGTAAATAATAAATATTAAATAGGGCAAGTTATGCATCTGTGAGACACTCAAATGCAAAAAGTATTGAAGTGAAGCTAAATGCTGTAGGTAACGATGTGAGCATAAATTGACAGGAGAGGATAAATACCATATACAGCTCAGAATTGTATTTCACTTCTTGTGCATGTTAAGAGACAACCAGTGGACTTTGGGACGGATGGGAGTCCTTCTCCCTGCTCTGCTAGAGCCAGAAGGGATCCTCTGCTAAAAGCCAGGCTGCTGCTTTTTTCTTTCCCGTTATTCCTAATACGCCAGCGTATACACCCCTGGCACACTGAGCATGGCTGGCCACAAGCAGATCAGTACACACAGCAGAACATTGCCTCTAGCTGCTCAGGCACCACGTACCAACGAAAAGCACTTGTATAAGCATGAGCAGTCCATGGCCTAATCCTGTTCTTACTGGCTAAACAGGCTCAGACTCACGCATGGAGGTCTCTGACAGCTCACCCTTGATCCACATTCATACCCGTATCCAGTCCCAGACCTATAATCTCTGCAGTCTTCATTTCCTTGCTTGCTAGTCAAACTTGGAATATGCTAGCATCTCACGTGCATGTGCATGTACAGAGTAGAGAACATACGAAGAAAGAGTTTGGAAAAGAGTTTAATAAGAAGATAGGATGAACTGCCATGTTCAGGTGCCAGACTTGTACCTGCTTGCATGCAATCAGCTGCTTTCAACCCCTGCTTCTCTCCTTCTTGCTGTGCATGCTAGTTCTGACCCACCTTGATCTGTCCCTTTTTCATCCTTGTCTCCTCACAGATAAACGACCTGCCCCCAATTTCCTTTTTCCCTTTAGGGCCAATGTTGCTACATCTGTTCCCCATTTTGGTATTTCTGGTGTTACCTAAAGTAATCTCAGACTCATCATAGTCCTAGATGTTTACCAAAGTTCTGTTGCCTTAACAAGTCTCTGCTCCCAAAAAGTTTTCTAACGCACCCTGTTCAGCTATCCATGAAATGTGTCTCTCCCATAACTCCCCCTTGAACCATGTGTGAAACCCAGCTGTTCCTCACACCACTAAATGTAACTTTTACAAATTTCTTGCTCTGAGCTCTCCTGTGTCCAGCAGATTCTCACGTGATGTTCAGGAGTGTCTCTTGTCCTACTCTGTCAGCTTAAGCTCACTTCAGGTCCCCGTTACCTGCCCACATGCCTTAACATTGCACTTGCTCTCATTTGTTCCAGAACATACGAGTTGTAGCCTCCTTGGGCTGAGTTTCACCTAGTTTTCAGTCCAGCTAGCTGGAGTAGCCTGTACTTAGGCTGAAGGAGACAGTCAGGCTCTCATTGAACCAAGCAATTTTAAATGTCTTCTAACTTTTTTATATTCAGTGGTTGTAATAGCAAGCATCTTTGTACAGAAACATTTCACTCTTCTGCTTAACTGCTGCATGTGAATACATGTGAACTGGAAGTCTGACTCACTGCAAGGTGGGGTAGGAGGTCTGTCTGTCTAGAAATAAAGAATCTGGAAAACATAGCTGCAGTTAGCAGTTTCTATAAATGCGTAGGAGACAGATCCCTTCTCTTGTTCGCAAGCAGGCATGAACTTAAACTTCCTCTGTAAGTCATCATCCTTGTCAACACTCAAGAACTCTTCAGAAATAACAGAAATTTGATTAATGCTAGAGGAGACCAGCAATGTTGCCAAGTGTTTCGGATTTTTCTGTAATTTTAACTTTGTATGGGAAAAATTGTCTGACTTCACTTACCGACTTCTTGATTTTGATAGATTCAAATGGATTTATTCCAAAATAGCAACCTGTTAGGCCTTCAGCAACTTTACAGTGCCCTGTCAGTAAAGAAAGGAAAAATAGAAAATCTAGGAAGTTGTGACACATCCTCTCTTCCTCCTCAACATCAGTTGGAAGTGGGGAATTATTTCGGAAGAAATATTTGAGACTGGCCTCTGTGGATTTTATATCAGTCAGTAACTGGCAGATAATGTGACACTATAGGAAACTTGAGCTCCTTAACTCTATCACAAAATAGTGCCACCAATATAGTTCATACAGAGTAGCTCTTTCTATGCCATAGCCCAGACCATTCTTAATGAGTACCTGGCCTTTCCGGTATATGATGATTAGCGTTGCCAAACAGGCAGAAAACACTGTAAAACTGAAGTAAGAGCATCTCATTCTTTCACATAGACCCCAGCTAATCTTCTCAGGTAAAGATTGTCTGTTGTCACTTTCCTTGGCTGGATTTGATTTGTTGCTTTTGGATAAATGTGATTTCTACTGCCTGCCCCCCCTGCCCCCCCCGCCCCGTGTTCCTCAAGCCTGTTGTTCTCCCATACATTCCCATTCTGTTCTATAGCCATTTGTCTCCCTCCTCAGCAGACGCATCCATAGTGAATTTATAAATTCACTTAGCTACTGCATGAGTGGCACAATTAGCTTTATATTTGCTAGTTGCTTTATTATGATCTTGGATATATTCTTGACATTTTATTCTTTAATTTGTACTGGTTTATATTTAACTATATTTTTCTCTTTTCCATGATTTAATCTGTGAAGTAATTACCACTAAATGAAAATGAATTATACTGTAGTTGAAGACTGTGAATGGCAGTTTCCTGCACTGTAGTTCATAAAAAACAGGTAAGTTACTGAGCTCACAAGGCAGCTAGTCAGCCATGATATGCAAAACTCATTATAAAGTTCATGATTAGAGCTATGAACCCAGAAACAGTAACACAGTATTTAACAGTGGGATTCTCATTAGAACTGAAGCTAGTAATTTGTCTAACTCAGTATTAACTGACCTCGGCAATGATCCACCAGCCAGGAACCCCTCTGAGAGGACTGATAATTGCAGTCTTCCATATTTGTAGTGTTTATCACTTTTGAAAATGTAAATCTAAAATTTCAGTAAATTCAATAATTCAAAACAGTGGGAAGGAAAATGAAATGTTAAATTCTGCTAATGTGAAGATCAAGCTTATTTACTGTTAGTTTTACTGTCTGATCTTGGGAGATATAGATTATTAAGAACTCGAAAAAAGTTCGTTATTGACAATCTGTAAAATGTAAAATACAAGCATAAAAAGGTTAAACGGCAAAATCTAAGAGTTGATGTATTCCTTCACAGTTCTACTTTGATCCTTAGAAGTGCAATAGTGGAGCTGGTGTTTGACTTGCTTAAGAGCTCACAGCTGTTTTGTGCAGGACAGTGAAAGCGCTATGGGTGCCTCACCTTTACATTCGAAATATTATGTTCCAAAGGGAGCACACCACACATACACTTATAACCAAGAACTTTTACTACTAGCCTAATTACAACTGTAATCAAATCTACATATAAAAGCCAATTATTATTATTATTAGTCTATTTGCAATAATATTTATAGTCCAAAATAATATAGAAAAGCCTTATTAATACTACTGTTAAAATGGCTATAGTAGAACTTACTAGTACCTACCCCTGTTCCTTGATGTTATGCCCATGCTTCCCACATCTCTGACACTGAGAGTTTCAGGCTTCCGGGAGCAGAGCAGTGGTGTTGCACTGCAGCACATCAGCACCTGGGAAATGTTTGGTGCTGGTTGTGAAAGCCACTTATTCCTTAGTCTGAGGGTCTGTGAGGAGTTATTTTTATAATGGAGGGATGACTTTTGAATCTCCTTGAAAGATTTCTGAATGATTTCTTCTGAAATTTCCTGGGTCTAAGGATCAATGTGAAAAGAAAAGCATTAAAAAAGTCTGGAAGGACTGTGAAACGATAACGCCTGTGGCACTCAAGTTGTGCGTATATTCCCTAATCTTTAAAAGCTAATGTTGTTCATCACTTGTTTGTGTCTTGCTGACAAAGAGTATGCTTGTTGAATTTAATTATTTGGGGTTGGCCTTACAAAACCAAGCTTTCATATTTAGGGCCAGTGTTGGCTCTTATTTATGAAATACAAACTTCATGTGTTTTATTAGTGGTAGGAGAGTGAAAATGAACTTTCAAATCATTGCATAACACCTTAATTAGGATTTCAAAAGAATTTTCATAATTATAATATTTCTAGGAGTTTTCATTTTAAAATTGAACCGGCTCTTAATAATGCAGTTTTAGCTTGTCTAAACACTTGAGTTACAGGAACTCTGAAGAGGTGATTTAAAGGAAACAGCTTTCTGTGTTTATTGTTTGTTTGGTTTTATTTCCCTCATGTTTATTCTTCAAACTAAAACTCTTCTCTTTAGTCCTGTTGGCGGTAGTCTGTTGAAAATCTGAAAGTAGGACATGGAAGAGTTGTGTACACATTTGTTCTTAGAAGTAGCTTCTTTGTGTCTTGGGTATTGCACAGGTCATCACACCTGATATTAATTGTGAGGTTTGCCATACACTGTAAATACAGCTTTTTTTTTTCCTAAACTCCTGGCTTCTGAAATAAAAGAACAGATGAAACATAGGTTTCATTTTAAAGTACCATTCTTCTGATGTCTGTAGTGGAGGATAAAAGTTTGAAAATATTTTCTGTGCTGGACAACTGTAAAGACCGTCTGAGAAGAAAAAAGCCTTCACTCTTCTCCTTTCTTAAAAATGTGGTCTCTGAACAAGCAGTCTGGTTTGGAATTTCTTTACTGTGGTTATCTGTGGAAGCTTATTCTGCTGCTATCCCTTTTATATAACTAGTGGGTAAAATGTCTTCATACTTGGAAATTATTAGCTTTCTACATTGTGTATTTTCTTTCATCTTAAAGATGGACTGTGATTGTATCAAAATGTTGAAAACAGACCTACCTTTCAAAATATCCCTAAGCATTTCCTTTTTGATTAGCGATTAATACTACTGCTTTATATATTCCTATTTATAAGTAATTCTATGTCAGCTTCAAATTTTTATTTTAATACTGATGAAGATCAGGTGAATTTACCTTGCAAGTCCTGCATTAGTAGCAGTATCTGTGGGGTTAGATTTTGCCATGCTGTTGTAGGATACAAATGAAAAGTTCACTTTTCTGTGCCCATGACTTTTATCAAATGTTAATTGCTGCCCTCTCTCTATATTCTTGACAGGGTCCAAATCAGTCAGAATCTTGGAGTATATCTGCCTACGCTTTTTCTGTAGAATAAATGCACTGAAAATACCAAAAGGCTTATGACTGAGGTTTAATAGAGCACTTAACCAAAGAAAGGTGTAGCTTTTCAAACAAATTAAAATTCAACTTGTGACAGCTGGGAATGAAAGAAACTGGAATCAGTGTCTCCTTGCTCCTTCTGCCCTTGGTAGAGCAGTGTTTTTCCCCGTGGCCTTGGCTCTCCAAGCGATTTCCAGTTACATCTTCAGTTGCATCAAACTTCACACATCTTCCTCTAGATCCTTCGGAGAATCACTTTGTCTGCTAGCTCTGCAGACTTGGTGGTACATCTGCTCCCTATATCTTCTCGGGAGTCTCCCAGTGTGCACTCTTTCTGCCAGTTCCTTCTGGGCTGTGTTGCTGTTTGCCTGTCTTATCTTGCACTCCAGAAAGCTTTCCCCAGCTGAGCATCCTCACTTGCTCTCAAGGCCATTTCTCCACCCATCCAGTAGGTCCCTCTTAACACAACACACAACCTCAGCAATTGCTGCTGTGCACATACATCCTTTCAAACCAAATGGAATGTGCACTAGATAATGAGCAACCAGGAAAAAATACTGTGCTTTACAACATGTAAAATAGATAACAGACAAACAGGTCCAGAGACTTGTTCATCATCACTCCCATAAGTTCCTGAAGTGTTTTATATCAGTTTATGCTGCAACAATGTTAACTTCAAGTGGTTTGGTGTAGCTTACTCTTTCTGGCAAGTCTCTTGTGTAGGAAGTGTAGGGTTATACCCCACACTAAGGTCCTTTTGGAGAAGATTAAATGCTGAGGGAAACCTCAGGCAACACAGGAAGTGTTTCGGTTAACATTTTTATAAGTGTTTATTAGACCACCTTTCTTTGATTCCCCCCGCCACGAAGATGTAAATGTTTTTGCCTCATAGGAAGCTATATTTTGTTCTACAAAACTAATTTTACTAATATAACATGGAAGATGCACTTATATATGTATTAGGAACACTTGGAAACAGGGTCTATTGATGCCTGCTGGCAGGCATTGGCAAATGTGTGCATGTTTTTGTGTTGTGCTCGATTTTAGCAATAAGTACAGACTGTCTTCTGATGTTTTATGGCCTGCCGTTATCTTTTCACTGCAGATTGAGTGCCTGTGTCATAACTTGCTGAAACTATGCTACACAGAATATGAATACTCAAGGTAGAACATGTTTTAACAATAATTTTATTGTAAAAACCTCTGTGTCTTGTCAAAATAAAATTATGATAGGCCATGATCAGAGCTCAGTCCTTTCCTTTGGAAGAGAACATGGTAACTGGCAAGATTTTTTTAGTCTGTCTGCATTAAAGTTTATTTGTTTCTGAGTTTCCATATATCCTACCTGCATGTTGGAAAGGGGAAAATATGTTTACAAATTGTTAGGCTCTGCTCCCAGCCTGTGGTCCATTAGCTACTTGCATCTCATACACATTGGAGGTGACTGGGTGTGGTCCCCAGGACAACCTATGCTATTCCATTAGTGAGGTTTTAGGCCTTTGCTAATTAGCTCGGGCGGAAGGCAGAGTTGGAAAGGTAGCGAGGCCAGAGCTGTGCAGGGCATCTCCAGCTGCACTAGTGCTTTTTTTGCCAGTTGCAACACTGCCGTTGAGCATCCGTACAGCAGGGCTAGAGGAGATTAACCCGCTTCCTATTTAGGAGCGTTGCTCTAAGCAAAGCTAGTTAATGTGGTGGTAGAGCATTCATGTGGACAACGTAAGTGCTGAATTTGCTACTCCATTTCTACATTAGGAAAGCAAAAATGAGATGTTTGTATAAACAGACTGGCCCAGACAGTGAGGCAAAGACCCAGGATATCACATGTGAACTATTGACCCTTCAGTGACTAGCGCTATAGACAAATTTTCTTTCTAAGAGGCATCCCATCCCCAAACTGACATGCTAAGCACTGCTTAAAATTAACAGGTCCAATGAGGTAAGAGATCCAAGGTAGGAACAGGTACAGTTTGCTCATAGTTGATAATACAAGAGTTACAGGAAAACAAAAAAACCCCCAACACCCAAAACCCCACCCCTCTAACTGAGATGCAGTTAGACTGTATTGGTGTAGGTGGTTTGTTTTATGTCCTTTTGAGTTTAACTTACATAAACCTTCAGATGCAGTTTCTTAAGGCTTATCTGAGCTCCAAATCCAGTAGACTGAATAGAAACCCTGGTGAAACGTTATTGTATTAAGCTTTAAGGTGCTGCTTCATACTGTTTGTAATGTGTAGGGGAATTTGTAAAAATGTATGCAGAGAAGAACTTAGAAATCTTGTCAGACGTGATTGCATAAGAAAAATGAGTGTGTAATTGGAAATTTCTTTTGTGCAAAATTCTATTATGCATTAATACTTTGTTTCTCCTTTCTAGATGGGTAGCTAGCGTTATACTAAAGTACTTGCATGCTCAGACGACCTGACTGGGATTATTGCATAGTGACTGTATAATAAACTGGTATTATAGGTGTACCCATAATTGAGGGCCTGAACATCAAGCTATACAGAGATGAATAAGACCATGACAGAATGTGGGTTTCTTAAGTTTCAGAGACTTGAAACTAAATTCCCTTGCTAGGTAAAGTACTTCTCTTGCAAGTAATTATTTTTTCTTCATAAACATATGAATGGTAACTGGAAAACTAACTGGGTCTCACTACTATGGAAACCCCACACTTCAGGATGCTCCTATAATGAAGTTACATACAGAATTGCTGATAAATATTGCCAGGAGCAGAACCAAATCAGCACAGCAATACGGCATTAAAGGAGTACCACCAATTGGATGCATATGTAGACTTTGTTACGTTGTGAACAGTAAGATCTTGCAGAATAGAAGATTAAAAAAATCTTGGTGTTCTTAACAAATTCTGAGATGAGCTAATGTCTTCTATTCTGTCTAATTTTTCAATCTTAATTTGCAGTGTCAAATACAGTTTAGGAAGGCAAAAATATTCTAAGACTCTGTTAAACCCTGATACTGTACACTAACAGGAAAGGGTACAAAGGCATGAAATTCAAGGGACACGCTGTGAGCCTCTGGCTGGAAATGTGTGGTATACATATTACAATAGTCCACCCTTGGGGAACTCTAGCCATGGATTATCTTTATTTTAGGGTTCAGTGATGGAAAATTAGTAAGCTTTTAAACATTTCCTTCTTTATCACAACTTTTGATTTTAGCGCAACATGCAAAATCATGTAAAATCATTAATGCAATGTTTAGTTTAGGTGAATGCTAAAATTTGTGGGATCATGACTTTAGTTAAAACATTGTACAGCTAGTATACAATCTCGTGTTTTGGTAACAGACTAATTTGCACAATGCACTTCAGCTTAATAAGGAGTTAATTTTATACAAATATTGATCATATGTACAAAAAGACCCTCAAACATTTGTGTTCTGAAAACTGTACAGTACCCTGCTGTTTTCTAGGCTTCAAAAATGACAGCTTTTTTGATTGGGGGGAGGGGTATATGAATTATATTTTAGGGAGAGAGTCTACTTTTGTTCAATAATAGTTGGGGCAAGTGGAGGCTGATGTTCAGATCACACTGATCTTCAAAAAACCTTCCCAGAATGGTAGCATAAATTTACATTAAGGTACTCTATTATCAAAATCTTCCAGATGTTTCTACTTCTACGACATTCTTAAGACTGGACTATGGCAGAAGAGCATAAAGTTTTACATTTAAGTGCAGGGTGAAACTTCTGCCTCTTTGTTGGATATGGAAGTCAGAGTCTTCTGGAATAATGAATTGTGTTATTCTAATTGTTGCAGGTAATATATGGCAGATAAAGTGCAACATGTAAGGTTTAACCTCCTTGAGGTAAACCCTGGATTTCCTCATTCTGTTATTGCGGACCAAGTGCACCCAGGTCCTTGAGGGAAGGCAATCCCATGAAGGTGTTTGCCTTTTCCGGAGGGAGGAGCAACCCATTAGCAACGCAGTCAGTTCCATATGTGGGCTAGGGTGACCTTATCTCCTTCCAGAGCCCACAGGGGCTTTGTGTGGGCATGGCTAGGTCAGTTAGCAGATTCTCCAGTGTTAACAAGCCAAGTAACTTCTGCTAAGGCTAAGAAGCTCCCATATTTGCTGAGGATATATGCTGCTTTCCAAGGCAGGCAAACACAATTAGCTTGGCGTAATTTTGCTGTGCTCCTTCGAAGCTGGGGACAGATCAGATGGTTGTTTACAGTGCTTATCTCTGTTCAGCTGCATCTTCCTTGTGGTCCTCTGGGGTACTGCAATTGTTGGCTTAATCCTGTAGAAGGAACAATTCCATGAAGAAAGAATTACTTTTTTTTATTGGTTGCTGATTTCAAGGCTGTAGATTTTGAGGTTGAATGAAGTGGATGGGAACATGCACAGTTCTGTCTTCTGCCTTGGCATGTGACCCAGAGCATGCATGTTTTACTGTTTGACTACAATCTTCTAAAAGTCTCTGAGAAACCTCAACTTTCACTTACCATTTTTAAAAATAAAATTTTACAAAATGTGTGTCTTGTTTTGTGTGTTTTTGTTTTGTTTTAAATTAAAGATTTTGGCAGCCATCTTCAACTGTGCTAAGCTTTTTGTAACAGTTCTGAGGAAACATCCAGGCGCTCCTTGAAATTCAAGGCATTTCTTCAGACAGGAAACTCAACAATGAACTTTCATTCATGCGTTTTGACCACAAAGAGTCACTCAGCATCTTAAATCTTACTACTGCTGCTCTGCAGATGTGGGGGATTCTTTACATACACCCAACACAAGTTGTATTCTTCAGTTTACTAATTTCAGAAAAACTCTTTCCAGAATCTGACCCAGGTAGAATGGAGAAGTTGTTCAAGGCAGCTTGATAAGTTTTTTTTGCAAGTCTTGGAGCAGAGGAGGAGCTATGCTTGTGGACGTAGCAGATTCTGCAGAGACTTGAACACTCCGCTGTATTATTATGTATCAGTTTTTAATTTATCAGGGAGTATGCAGAAACTGATTTCTGTGGAATTCTGCCAGCAAGCTGGATGTGCTGTTAATTTCTAATTTCTGTTATCTTTCAGAAATACCCAGTAGGTGGCACAAGCATACAAGGAATTTGTACAATCCTTTTCTTATCGGAGTTCTTTTATATTTGATTGATTTGAAGGATTGTAATTCAAATTTAGTCCAGCTCGTTAAAGTGCTCCCACTCCTTTATGCATTTGTATGTCAAAATTTTATCTTAATTACGTGTGTCTCAGTTTTATTTTTATGCTCTTCTGCTACTCCTTTAATACCAGTTGGATTCTGTGGTAGACTGTAAAGAGAAAAACAAAATATTTTCTCTCCATATTCATAAGGGTCTTCTCAGTACATCCCTTGGGAACAGCAGCAGGTAATCCTCTCTTGTTGCTGTATACTAGGACCATAAAGTAAACAAATGTTTTTCATCTAAAAAGATAATTGTCTTTCATGAGGAATCAGAAGTTTTATCTTAACTCTCCATTCTGCATCTTTTTTGTAGATCACTTCGTAATTTATTTTAAAATTATTTAGCTTTTTTACTTTCTTTACTATACCATGAAACTTACTACTACAATTTTTAGGTTACAGTTCCTATTTTGTCTAAGAGCAGGAAGTTATTCCTTCTGAACGCATAAGAACCTGTTGTCCTTAATCAGAGCAAAACCCCTAGAAGTTTCATCTCTAAGTCACATGTGAGGCTGATCTGAGACTTTAGGAACGATGGGGAGACTGTCACTTCCACTTTTATTGTCATTTGACCTTTCGTAGTGAAATGTCTACATGTTGAATACGTTTTTTTTCTGTTCTCATTTTCTTCCTTACTAGTTTTCCTGACAAAGCTAAAGTATTTAGTTTTCTACTAAAACACAAGGAAGTATACAGGGAAGAATTTGTGTTACTTTTATTTTTTATGGAGCTGAGCACAGATACAACATTATTAATTACAAGGAACTGACAAGTTGTAGCGTCTTATAGCAGTTATGCAGTCAAGGCAAATTGGCTGGCTACTGGTTTCATATTTATCTGTTATTTGTATAATTATCTGCATTTTCTCTGATGACCAATTTAAGAAAAAAATAATTCTTCTCTTAGTAGCATGAAACTGATAAAGCTTGAGAGTCTGTAATAAAATGCGGTGGAAAAAAGCACACTTTCAAATTAGCATGTCTCTACAATGTAAGTGCATCATATTTATACTGTATTTACACTATCTATGTCTACTTGCTTCAGAAGCTTCTTTGTCTCCAGGTATATTATTAGATCTCATTCTTCATGCAAAGGACATTTAGATATGATATTGATATCATATCTCATCATTTGAGATGAGAGCTAATATAGTCTGAAGGAAGCCGGTCATTGAGAGAAAATAAATGGAAGAAGGTCACTGAAGAGCTATTGTGGAGTTAACCTTTAAACCTTTCTGCAAAAACTTTTTATCGTATAGGTAAACTTCATGAGCTCCTGTTGTAACTGAAAAGCTTCAGAGATGAAGCTGTATGTGTGATTTCTGCTGCCCCCCTTGAGTAGAAGGCACAAGGACTACAAGCCTGATACTGCAATTAAACTGAGTAAAAATATGTTGCCAAAACAGAACCCAATCTCAAGTATCATGTTGCTTGGCTTGTAAAAACGTGAAGACAGCTATCATACTCTTCTTAATTTACTCCCTTGGCCTGTAACTATGACAGTTCCTGTAACATTGTGTCAGTAATGCTTTCCTTCAGGATACCAGGGAGAGACACCACTGTGGTGGGAGCGGTTGCTGCTGCATTTTTCCTTTCTTAACTTGCATCTGAATGTCAAGTGATGGTTCCTTGGACAAGTATACCTGAAACCTTTATCTGGTTTACGTTACTAGATGAATGGTTCTCCTTTAATAATTAGGAAACATGGGAGGTGGTTCTGAGTATGGTAAGTTTTAGAAAGTAATGTAACGGGGTTTTTAAATTTCTTTTGTAAGCAATATAGCTCCTTGAGTAAGAAGAAACTACTTCTAGGTGACCCAAGAACCACTTTAAAAGATCCTAACCTTCAGCTTTGTTTCCTTGTTACTTTTTGCTTTTAAAGAGGTGTCACACAATTGACTATAATAGGTTTTCTACATTATTTGTATTTGCCTTAAACTCATAACAAAATCCCCACTAAAATAAGAAAAGTCAGGTGGTCTGTGCATTAGTAGTTATAAACCTCAGTTTCACAAAAACAAAACTATAATAGGATTTAATAATTTTAATTTCTTCAAAGATGCTTTCTAGAATGACAAAATTAGTTCATAACTTGTTTGCTCAAGTAATACCAAAAATGAAGCACCTCTTACACTCTGCAAGAAACATTTCTGGGTATAAATACACTTATGTGAAAAAGGAAAAAATTTGAAACATAAGATGTAGAGCAACATAAATCAATGTTTTGATTTAATGTTAGGAAATTGAGTTCTTTAACATATGTGTATGGAAGGGCTTGTTAATACAGAAAGATTTCTTATTACTATGAAGAGCTTTAATTCAAACTAAAAGATAAATACCCAACTAAAGAGAAGTTTAGTAAACTGAACATTGTTATATTGATTTCTTTAACAAATATGTGTAAAATTGCAAGGTTATTATTTAAGTATATTTCACACTCATTTTTTGTGCACTTCTTGCAAGAGCTCTGAAAATTACATGGTGTTTGCTAAGAGATTGTGAAACAACACATCCGTTACCCATACTCATCAATCCTTCAGGAATTAAGTAGTTTGTTTTTTTTTTAGACTCCAACGAAGTGTTTTTACCAGTCACTAACAAATCTTCCAGCTAAAGCTTTTCCTGACACAAGGATTAATTACTGCTAACTTACCTGTTAACCCTTCCAAAATTTCACTTCATGTTGTGAGAAAACAATGGTAATAAATGTTAGATTGACAATTTTTTTCAAAATGTCAGAGAACATAATGCCCCACCTGTCAGTGCAGCTGTACAAAGCTTTGGCAGTTTTCCAAGAAATTGTATTTGCAGCCCTCAACTTTTTTTTTTTAATGGTGGGGTTAGAAATGTTTCAGATCTTCATTTTTTTTCAGTCCCTCTGTGTGTGTTTCTGTAACACTTTGCTCTCCTGGATAGTCACTGTCAGAAACTATCAGTGTAGTCTTAGGGAACTGTTGATTTGGGGGAGGTCTTTTGCATGTCATCTTACAGATAGGGCGAAATCTAGTTTGAATCGTAGGATGTAAATGTTAAAAAATGCCAACGAAATTTTTAGGGAGAGTAGCATTTGAACTTAATCTAATGTGTACCTGAACTGTATATTGTATGTAACAGAGGGTTTTGAAGTGGAAATGTTTAGTAATCAGTAGGGCAATCTGATTTACCAGCTTCGTTTGTATCTGAGGAAATGTCTGTCAAATAGAATCTTTTGTAATAAGTGTTTTTGTTTTTTACTGAATTTTCTCAACTACCTTTTCAAAGCAATAGAGAATAAAATGAGTGAGTTCACTCAAGAATTGTTGTGTGCTGACAAAAGTAATATTAATATTTCAATTTTCATAAATTTATGGTGTCCTTGACACTGTACAGACAAACTAGCTAAGGTAAGCGTTAGCCCAGGATTGCTGAGTGCAGAGATCTTTGCCCTTTCCTTTCCCTGGTGCCCAACATGAGGAATCGCCCCAGGAACTGCCTGGTGACAGAGCCCTCCTTTAGTGCCTGAACGCCGCTGGCCAGGCACAACAGGAGTAAGGTGGAAGCACCATCCTTTCCCACCAGTTGCAGCTCTCACTGGCCACTCTGATATATCACGGAAACATGGTGGGATGTTTCTCATGCCTGGAGTGCTGCAATTGATGGCTATAAGCTC
>NW_010554204.1:1286-1784 GCF_000687285.1 Phaethon lepturus | reverse complement strand
GGCCGTGCCGTAGGGCAGTACAGGCAGCCGGTGACAGCAGACGCGCCCCGCGTCAGAGAGCGGGGATCGGTCCCTTCGGATAACGGGCATTCGCTCGGTACCCCCCTGCAGAGCCAGAGCCAGTAAATCTCCTCACTGAAGCATCCGGCCCCGATGCGCGTCGTGCAGACGCGTCACCGTCGCCGCCGCTTCCAGGTCCGTGCCGAGATACAAAGCATCGGCCTCACGTGGTTTTTTTGGCTGCCCCGAAAAACAGCTGCCCACCGACCACCTTGACGTGCGGAAACAAACGTCACAACTCAAAAGAGTTATAAAGCAGGTACGTTTATTACAGCGCCGGACGCATGGGGGACATCTCCTCCTAACATGCGTGCGCTGAAACAAAAGTTCATCCTTTATATACCTGAAAGACACGAATATTCACACATCTTCCGAGAAATCACCGCCTCCTCGCTTATCTATTACATTCACATAATGCTGGCGTCGCAAAACTACACG
>NW_010554204.1:872-1112 GCF_000687285.1 Phaethon lepturus | reverse complement strand
ACCCTCCCTGCCAGTCTGTCCCTACGCTCAAGGTGAAGGTATCTTCTCTGTTCCCTTTAATCTCTCAGTCCTTGCTCTTAACTCTTCTTGGTTTTACTTTTCACGAGGCCTGCTTTCCTTACGATTAAGCGTTTACACCTGGTTACAGCGTTAGCAGTGAGGAAATACAGCCTAAGGACTACGAGAGGCCGTTAAACATAATCACACAGTTATTAGGCTAAAGAATTCTATACTAAAGTC
>NW_010554204.1:371-769 GCF_000687285.1 Phaethon lepturus | reverse complement strand
GGACCCGCCCCCCGTGGGACTTTAATGGCAGGTATTGCCTGGCCGTGTCCAAGACCGTGTCACGGGAGACAGCCAGGCTCATTTAATCGGCTTCCAATTAAAATTTAATTTCAAAATCTCCCAGACCAAGTGCTTTACACCAGCCCAGGAAGACTCCAGGTACGGTAGCTCTCTGACCAGGGTTACCTCTGTCGAAGCGACCAGGCTGGACCAGCGAGACTCGCGCTGCTCGCTTACCTTTTCCGCCACATCACCACGTCCAGGTTTCTCTCGCAGATCTCCTAAAACCCGGCCAAATACCACGACCAGTGCCAGGGTCTCCCTGTCCCTCCAGGAACGTTGCTCTCCCCTCTCCCCGCACGGGCACCGCTCTGCCTCAGCCATGTGGTTTCCAGCCG
>NW_010554204.1:0-220 GCF_000687285.1 Phaethon lepturus | reverse complement strand
GCGGCCGTCTGCAGAGCCACCGTCACCCGCCCCTGAAACACGCCCCGTCGCAGCCAGGTCGCAGTGCAAGAAAACATGGGTCCTTCTCAACCCGCTGGTGCCCAACCTCCTTCCGTCATCTTCCGTCCAGCCACGCGCTCTCCAGGCGGATTTGCTTTTATTCCATGTCTGTGCAACACAGCAGCGTCCTGGTCTAGTCCTGTGACCCACCCAGTGGATG
>NW_010554203.1:1234-29563 GCF_000687285.1 Phaethon lepturus | reverse complement strand
CAGCTGCTTGGCTTCAGCCACGCCAGGAAACTTCAGGCCCAGCGATGGTTCAAAACCCTTCATCTCTTCCTGCCAGAAGTGAATACGGTTCCGTTTTACCCGGTTCTTTACCAACTCGTGCATATATGTGGGACTACAACATAGCTTCGGTTTAGGAAAAGGCTCTTGTGCCTCGTTTCCTTCTCAAGGCATTTGACAAAAAGAATTCATTATGGATTCCTCTTCCTCTCATTGTCTTTATCTAAAGAAAATCGAGTGTTATACCTCATTATTCCAAAACCACTATTTTCCATAAGTCAGAAAAAATAATTTTCCTCATTAAGTAGCTACTAGTCTAGTAGGAAAGCACAAATGTCACAAAAGTGTCTTAACAACTAAAATCATCTACTGTTTATCGAGATGCAGTGAATGATTGTGCTGCAATCATGGTCTGGAGTCTGAAGTCAGAGCAGGAGTAGGGATTAGGCAAGAAGAAGCATCTTTAGGCAGCACTCAGGGGAGAAGGCAGGCAGGCTATGGAAGGAGCAAAGTTGGGGCTGTAGGCACAGAGCAGGGGGAAGCAAGGCAAGAAGAAACACAATGAAGGTTGGAGTGTGCATTTGGGCACCAGAGGTGCCTGGCAACAACTCTGGTATCAATGCATGACTTTTGAAGGGCCTGATCCCGTAAACCAGAGCTCATTTGTCTTTACAGTACATATGCTCACACCCACCTGAATATAGGTTCTTGCTCAGACCTAGGCATTTCACCATTACGTTATTCAGTGATCTTTCCCTCAGATTTTGTTCTAGCCTGTTTTGTCAGTCCCCTAAAAAGGACTGTTTTCTGCCAAAAACAGATTCACCATCCCCACCTCCCACATCAGCCCAGTGCAGCTCAGTACCATGCCTTCTCCATCACCAAGTGTGGGTTCAGTTCACTGAGGACTGCAACAGCTTTATCGTGAACTGATCAGGTGCATATTCTATTGCTTCAGTTTTCTGCAGGCTACCATCTGTTATCTTTGCTTTTTCTTGTTCCTTTTCCACACTTTTCAATGCATCTGAACTTTCTGGCAGCAGACCAAGTACTGACTTCAAGCAGTTCTCTCCAGCTGCAAGAAAAGTCCCATCTGTAGCTTCAGGCTGTCCCTTCACCTCATCAATTTCTTTTTCTTTACTTGCAATTGAAGCCTCAGCAATATTTTCAGATGGCTTATCATCAGCTACTACTAAATATGAGGCAAGCTCACAGCTTGCAGCAGTTGCTTCTATTTCAGCCTTTGCAGCACTATTTGGAAGGTCTTCACTGGTTGTTTCTCCCACATCTTCTGTCTGCATTTCTTGCTCTTTACTCTCTTCTGTACTGCTGGAGCCCACGTTAATTGAACACTCGCAATAATAGTAACCAGATTCCTGCTTCTTCTTATGCATGGCACAGAGATCAATTTGAGTGAAGACCTCTGTGCCAAAGTAGCTGTCTTCGTATTCTTTATACAGATCCGAATAAATTTTCCTGAAGCCCTAAATATTGAAAGAGCAATGTGACATTACCTGTATGTTATATATACAAACAGACAAAAAAACATGCTCTTTAGAAAGGTTCAAGATGCATCAAGTATTATCCTAACAAAACTCAAAGAAAAACAGTTACCCCCCATTAGGATAGCAATATCAACTTTATTTGGTAGTATCTAAGTAGATACTGAGAAAAATCAACCATTACTAAAGTTATAGGAAGTTTGGCTTTTGCTGAATTCTCCACCTATCCCACCTTCTGAAAACTAAAACATACCAACAAAGATACAGAAAGAGATCAATTTAACCCACTGTAATTCAAATGCATCCATCTAATTTTAGGTATTTTAAGCAAGTTCACAGTCATCACATCCACTGGGAAGCTATTTCCTAGTCTCCTGAATTGCATTTAGGAGGGATTTCTTTATTTCACCTAAAGTTTAGTTTGCTCAGTTTCATCCCATCGCTACCTTTGCAGACTGAAAAATTAATCTCTCCTTGGTGTACACATTCCACAACAGTAATTAAATTCCATGCTAGAGACAGGTTAGAAATAGAGCTCATGCACCTTCTTCCCTGTGAGCAAAGAAGTGTTCAAAAGAAATGTAACTCAGTGACTTATTGTGAAAGCAAGCTCATTTCAGCAAGCCAGAAGAAAAGAAAAAGAAAACCACAGCAGCTCTCGGATAGCTACCAAGCACTGCTAGAATCCCAATGGCCAAATGCTACAGTGGTCATGGCATATAAATGGAAGTGTTTACTCTTATAGATGTGTTTTCAGATGTTGACATGTTCATTTCAGACTAAGAAAAAGTAACTTCCACAGCCGTAATCAAGGCACATGTTCAGAAACCACGGTAATTTAGGACTGTCAAGGTTTAAAATCAACAGTCTCCTGTCTGAGTAATTTCTTTGCCATTCTCCCCCTGACTAGTTTGGGCACAGCAGCGCTGGCTCCTCTGTACGGGTGTCACCAGGGACGGGCCAGCAATCCAACAGTTCCACAGTCCCCAGGGCTTTAATTCAGCCAGCAAGAGGCTGCCAATTTAAATAAGGGGCACCCACAAGGCGTTTAGCCTGCAACAAACCACATATGCCAGGGGCACACATGGACATGAAGTGAAGGACGGATGAATCATTAAGCAACAAGGAATAGCCTCCGCCTTCTCTTAACCTAACGAGCAAGCGGGCTAACAAGGTTCCAAGGAGCCCCTCGCAGCACATTGCCTCAAAGTCTCAATCGGTTTGTTCAGCTCTGCCCCTGGAATGCACAGGGGTGCACAATGTAAGACAAAAAAAAGTCTCTTTACAAGCTTCCTTCCTTGTAAGGACAGCTTTTTTAGCAGGCAGACGTGCAATGGGTCATGGCATGGGGATTGCAGGAGGATGGCCAGAACAGCCAATGTCACCTGGACAAAAGAGAGATAAATATATCTTCACAACAAAATGCATCAAACCTTTAGGCACTGCTGCCCTGATGACCAAAACACTTCAAAGTTTAACTAAACAAACTGCACACCTTTTCCTGTGCCCCAGAGATACCCATGTGTCAGTAAGAGCCAGGCTGTTTGGTAGCCAAGAGCCACGCATCACCTTAATGTCACCAGGTTCAAGTTCTGCTGAAATGCAGAGGTACACTGCGCATGGGCTGTTTTCTGGGTAATTCAGGAGGATGATGGAAACTTGAGTAAGGTCATGTCATTGGAGATAACTTATCAAGTAGCCAGAAGAGGGCAGGATTAGGGCTGCCCTTTCATTAAAAACCTCCGAATATTTTAATACAAGTATGTGACTGCAGGACTGCTGCTCTCTCGCCACCCAGGGTAGACCATAGCTATTTGCAGACCTGCACTGAGTGAATCCACTTAAAGCAGCATAAAAAGCAAGAACAAATATTTTCTGCTTTAGTGTGGAGGCACTTGATCCACAGCTTTGCTCAGGCATAGGCAAGCACAGGCATCACCCAGCACTGGAGGCTAACAACCCATGCTGACAAAAGCACTTCTTAGTCTGCGTGCTGGAGAAGGCTCTTACTACAGACAGACACTGAAGTGGATTCTCTTAAGAGGTGAACTGCTCCCTTTCGGCTCATTGGAAAGAGAGAGGTCAGAAAACCTGAAGAACCCATATTTTATATTTATCCCAGGGGCACGCTACATATTTTGAACCTGATCGACAAACAGCGCATACTGCTCCTTTGGTAGCTATTCAAGCTAAATAGCACACAAGCCAAGCTCTCCCCAACCTCTCGGGGTCTTTAGACACACAACTAAAGTCAAAGACGCACAATTTCCTGAGATCAAAGTTTGCAGTTGTGGTGGATTTTTTTTTAAAGAAAACCAGCTCCTCCTTCCCCACAAAAAGAGCAAGGTCTGCAGCTACTCCACACCAGTATCGTCACATACCTGTCTTGTTAACAAAGTATTCTTGAGATGTAAAATATAAACAGTGAGTGTTAGCAATTATTTCACAAGCTTCATCTTAAGTCCTTCTTATATGCAGGAAGTACCTACACTGCATCCTTACTACAAGGAAGCAGTTATTTATGCTATAAAGAAAGTAATTATAGCCAGTAGATGGCATCATAATAACTGAAGTAATATTTTTGTCTTATTTATACTTCGGCATCTTCTAGCATTTAGGAAGGCTGATTTCTCTCCTGCAGTCTTCAGAAATTCGATATTCTAGAAATAGCCAGTTTCCTCCTTTCTTTTCCCATTACATTTTGATTTTGAAAGAGACAGAGTAAGATGTCAGTATTTTCAGTTGGCATGTCAGATCTCAAAATACATACACAGTAACCTTCCAGTTCAACCTTTGAGGTTAAATCCTATGTCTAGGGTTGAGCATTACTAACCTCAGGGAGATTTGTACATGGACATACAGAGTCTACATGCCCCCTAATAACAAACTTAACACACACCCCTGCTCCGCTTTGGTTTCACGGCCCCAATACGTAGAATAGTATTTCAAGGAGCAACTGTTTTAAGGTGCAAACGTATTTGGACAGGAATGAGCAATGCTTGCAGACAAGGGAAGAGCAGTGAATATTGTCTACCTGGACTTCAGGAAGGCTTTTGACACCGTTTTCCCATAAGGTCCTTATAGAGAAGCTGATGAAGCTGAGAAGGCTGGATGAACAGAGTGGTGTGGATTGAAAACTGGCTGAACAGACAGGTCCAGAGGACAGCGACTGGTGGCAAAGTCTAGTTGGAGGCTGGTAATTAGAGGTGCACCCCAGGGGTCAATACTACGTCCAGTACAGTTCAGCATCTTCATTAGTGGTCTGGATGATGGGGCAGATTGTACCCTTAGCAACTTCACTGATGACAAAACTGGGAGGAGTGGCTGGTTCACCTGAAGGACCTCAACAGGCTGAAGAAATGGGCTGACAGGAACCTCATGCGGTTCAACAAGGGGAAGTGCAGAGTCCTGTCATTGGGGATGAACAACGTGCTGAGGGCTGACTGTAAAGCAGCTTGGCAGAAAAGGCCCTGGAAATCCTGGTGGACACCAACCTGACCATGAGCCAGCAATGTGCCCTTGCAGCAAAGGCTGTCAGTGGCATCTATCCTGGGCTGCATTAAGAGGAGTATTGCCAGCAGGTTGAGCGAAGTGGTCCTTCTCTGCCCAGCACTGCTGAGGCCACGGCTTCAGTGCTGGGTCCAGTTCTGGCCTCCCCACTTACTTGATATTCAAACATTCAAAGCTCTGTACACTTACATATTTATTATTTTTGAGCAAGGAGATTGTATACATAAATCATACTATGCAGGAATATATACCATATTTAGCACCAGATATCAAAGAAGGAGGAGAACATGCAAGAAATTACAATTTAGCTTTTTACTTTAAACCTGATAGTAAAAGGAAGTGTGAAAATACTCTGGACAAAAGTCAACAGTAATTCCTATATGCCTATTGTATGTTTACTTTTGCATTAGACATTGCTGATGCCTGTACTCACGAAATTCCCCATAGGCAGTATAAAAGAAAAAGCCTCCAGCACAGAACTATCAGTACTATCCAACTTTGATTGTACCATGTATACAGAAGGCAAATATCAAGTCAATATGAAGTACTTGAAGTGCACAAACACAAGGTCATTTTCTTCAGCTATTACAACATTTTCTGTTTTCTTTGTGCATGCTCCTTTAGTGTTTCAGGTTTGCAATACATTGACCTCATAAATACAAGTACTATTCCTGGAAACAAGCAGGACAATATTCCACTGGGAAATGAGCAATCTAATCAGAGTTGTTTTTTACTTTAATTGTATATGATAAAATCCCTTACAATACTGCAGTAAAGGTTAGAAAAACACATCGCACATTTCTAGTATAAATCAAGGCACCAGCCTGGCTTCCGACATGACATTAATCTTGTTCTCGGGTAAATATTTCTCAGAAGCCATCCTGCCCTATGGAAACAGCTTGACATTGTGTTTTTGTGCATATTTGACTGGCCATAGCAGAAGGAAAGCACTCTGTACTCTGCAATAGAGCCATACACAATATAAGCAAGAGACCTCATCTCTTCCAGTAAGATATGAGCAAACACAGCTGCATTGGCCAGCTTATATTCGAGCTTTGTTAAATAATAAAAATTTATTTTTCTGTAGTTGCAATGATTATTGCTTAAGTATATAGTCCCCAAGAATTTCATTGGAAGGAAAATAATCACTAGAACTGATCCCAATAAAAAAATATTTTAAGCCCAGTTACTTACCCTTCTTTTCAACCTTGGTGCTTTGGAGAGCTTTAGGAAAGTAAGATGTGGTTTGAAATCCTTGCTCCCTGAAATGTCAAGATTCATTTCAATAAAGCATTCTTCCACAGCTTCTGGTAAAAAGATAAAACAAGAAATTGAAAAGAAAAAAGTTGGGAGGTAGGAAAAAAAAAGTATTTACAGGAAGGTTAGACAAAAAGCCACTATGCCTTTCTGGAGCAAGACACACAGTTAAAACACACAGCAGATAACTAGTGGTCATACCATGATGAGCACCACAGACAAAGAAAAACAAGCAAAACCAAAATCGTGCATGATGTACAGCCGCATGTTGCAAGCCTGAAACTAGATCCAAACATTTATATTTGCAATGCAATTCCTTCTGAATTCACAGACCTCCTATCACAATGGTGAGCTCAGGAAAGCACATGCCCATGGCAGCCCTGCCAGGAACAAGATGCAGTCACCAGTGGCCACGACTGGGGAGTGCAATGGGACAGATTCTCTCCGATTATTGCAAAAAGCAATGTGAGAAGCAAAGTGCTTCCAGCAAAAAAGTGGCAAGATTCCCAAAACTAGTACAACTCTGCAGCACTTAGAACAATTCAGAAAAAGGCACAAAAACATAGTACTCCTTCCCCAGATTATGTGATACAAAGTGTTTATGATAACGTTGGTTTAAAAAATTTGACCACAATTATAAAACAATAAGGTTTTATTCTGCATCAAAATAAGTGTCTGTGAGCAACTCCAGAATTTATATTCTTCAAAGTCTTTCAGCTAAGTATTGTAATGACAAGTCAAGCCAAGTTGATCTATCCTTGGTTTTCATGAACTTTGAATTGGGGAGTGCAGAGTCTCACAAGAAAAGGTAAAGCTTGCATGAGGTAGACTCCTGAAAGTGTGGCAAATGCAGAAGATGAAGTGACGCTCAACAGTTGTGCTTAAACAGTAAAGAATAATTCCAAAACAATGCTGAAAGCCTTGGCTAAGGCTAGAGTACTTAAGACTACTCTCTAGCAATTTTTCTTATTGCCAGAGATCTTTATACCTTGGTTGTATAATGAGGATAAAAGACTGAAATAATTCAATATCCTCCCTGGAAACCTGCAACATGTGTTGCTCTTCCTGCCAGACACCCCACTTTGCCACCTACCTTTGTTACTCCTTAATTGCTTAGGCACTGGGAGAAGCAGGTTCAATGTTGAAATTTGTGTTAAAAATAACATATCACATATTTGACAAGTGCATTGCTTGAAACCACCCTACTTCCATTTTATGTTTCCATTAATTAGGAAGTTTAACTACATGTGTGTTTACTAGCTTGTCATATGCATTTGTATCAAGGCCAAGTTTCTGGCTTGGAGTTTAGCTAATTAATACATTAAAATGTTTCATTTCAGTATTTGTGAGGAAACAGCAGCTGGGGCTGTCTGGTCACTTTGCCAAGGCAACTGCTTTATGTTTTCCAGGTGGAAAATATGTAAAGAATAGGATCCAGTTGCCCGAACAAGCATCTAATGCCCTTTTAATGCCCTTTTAGATGCCCTACAGGATGCCCACCTGTCCTCCAGCTGCCACTGCAGAAGGATACAAGTCTGGCTGTAGGCAGTATGGACATCACAGATACTTTAGGGTATCTAAAATTCATAAAATAGTTCGGGTTGGAAAGGATTTAAAGGTCATCTAGTCAAAGCCCCCTGCAATGAGCAGGGACATCTTCAACTAAAGCAGGTTGCTCAGAGCCCCGTCCAACCTGGCCTTGAATGTTTCCAGGGAGGGGGCATCTACCACCTCTCTGGGTAACCTGGACCAGTGTTTCACCACCATCATTGTGCAAAATTTCTTCCTTATATTGAGTCTAAATCTACCCTCTTTAGTTTAAAATCATTACCCCTTGTCCTATCGCAACAGGCCCTGCTAAAAAGTTTGTCCCCATCCTTCTTATAGGCCCCCTTTAAGTACCGGAAGGCTGCAATAAGGTCTCCCTGGAGCCTTCTCTTCAGGCTGAACAACCCCAACTCTTTCAGCCTGTCCTCATAGGAGAAGGTGTTCCATCCCCCTGATCATTTTTGTGATCCTCCTCTGGACCCGCTCCATGGACAGGTCCATGTCTTTCCTGTGCTGTGGGCTCCAGAGGTAGATGTGGAACCCCAGGTAGGGTCTGACCAGAGCGGAGTAGAGGGGCAAAATCCTCTCCCTCGACCTGCTGGCCACGCTGCTTTTGATGTGGCTCAGGATGTGATTGGCCTTCTGGGCTGCAAGCACACATTGCCAGTTCATGTCCAGCTTTTCATCCACCAATACCCCTAAGTCCTTCTCGGCAGGGCTGCTTTCAATCCCTTCATCCCCCAGCCTGTACTGGTACCAGGGGTTGCCCCAACCCAGGTGCAGGACCCTGCACTTGGCCTTGTTGAACCTCATAAGCTTCACACAGGCCCATTCCTCAAGCTTGTCTGGGTCCCTCTGGATGGCATCCCATCCCACAGGCATGTCAACTGCACCACTCAGTTTGGTGTCATCTGCAAACTTGCTGAGGGTGCACTCGACCCCACTATGTCATGAAGATATTAAACAGTACTGCTGCCAATATGGACCCCTGAGGGACACCACTTGTCACCAATCTAACTAATAGTACCAGGTGATAATGGTTAGGTATCAAATAACCCCTAATGTGCCTCTGATACTTTGTCAAATAAAACACATTAACATGAAGAATTTCTGTATATTAGGTCTTCTTGAAACACTTAAGAGGTTCAAAAACTTCATTAGAGCAGGATGAACTGTTAAACTGTTGATGACAAATCATCAATAAGGGCGTGATGAGGCAGAGGCAGCTGGCAGGAGAAGCTTGACCTTTGCCAGTCAAATCATTTGCCCATCACTTTGCTTGAAGAGGCAGCATTTGCAAATCCACACCTACCCCATGAGTAACCAAAAATATTGACTAAAAGGTAAGGAAAAAAAAATCCCTATTCATTGTATAACAATTAATTCAATTGCTATGCTGAGGGAGAGGAAAAAAAACCCAGAAAAACATTTCTTCAGAAATGTCATTAAATGATAGATTTTGATACATATTTGCATAATCCCAGGCTCAAGTAAGTTATAGAAATGGTCAGAAGTTAGGCAGAAACGAGAACACTGGAAGTTACATCTCCCTGAATAGCAAAGCCATTGGTGACAGAGTTAACAGCTTGAAAACTGTCAGCTTGTCTCACAGTCAAGTAATTATTTCAGGCAATCATTGAACAATCATACTGCATTTAAAAACACACAAGTACTGACAGAATATTCCTAGAGCTTGCAATCAAAATTTTTCTCCTCCATCTCATTAAGGGGTTCAGATCAGAAGCTAGATACTAGGTTTCCAGAACCGTGAAGATGCAGGTTTATCCAGGCAGAGAACACAAAGGATCTGCCACCCACTATCATAATGGTTTTTAGAGTTAATGCAGCTCTGATATCATTAAAGGAGAGCATCGTCGCACACATTCTGCAGAACCAAAATTAAATATTTCTGCTGGTGCTAAAATAACACGATAAAGGTTGATCTCGTATGCTATGATTCACTGGGAATAAAATTCTCAGTTAAACAAAACAATGAATACAGGGAAAAACAGCAGTAGTCAGACAAGAGAAAGGAGGTATTCACTTCTGCATCTTTCAGAAGTGAGAGAGGAGAGAGCTAAGGTGGGGGCACATCAATACAGTCAAGCAGTCCCTTCTTCCAATGGCTTTGAAGTATATACCTGTTGTGGAGAGGCATGTACCAAATATGATCTTAAAGGAAATTGCATTATGTGCCTTCTACTTAGTCACCTCCCAGTCAAAATTATTTAGTGTTAAACCTAGACTTTAGAAGAAACAATTTGGGCACAGGGAAGTCTGTTGAGGTTCTAATCCTGGTAAGTAGGGACAACATCAGGGTACTTTCAACAAAAGCACAGCTCTTTTAACTCAAAATTATCTTTGCCGTGGTTGGAACAATAAGAGAAATGAAGGCCAGAGTCAAGCGAAAGGTAACAGATAGTGAAGCGGCTAACTTTATTTAGCTGAGGCAAAGAAGCTGTTCATATCAAGAGGCATGTTCTGTCTAGTTACAACACTGACTACTTAAGAAGAAAAATACGCAGGAGGAGAAGAGAGCCGGACTATTATATCAAAGCTAAGAACTGGAGGAGGTAAGAAGCAGCTTCATCAGAAAGAAAACAGACTATTCTGAAAAGTCATGTCCTTTGAAGATTACATAGTGTCTTTATACTGCATGCCTTTGAGAAGCATTAGTTGAACTATGCTTCCTTTTTGCTTAGTGTGAAAATAGCAAGGAAAAAAATGTGTATTGATTATTTCTGCTCTGTTGGGAGTGGAAGCCCAGGACACAGATTATGTTCTGCATTGCAGGCTAAAGCAGCTCCTAAAAACAGAACAGGGTAGGGGGGAAGGGGAGAATATCAAGGCCTTCTGAAATTGTGCTCAGATGCAGGTAAGCAGGTCAAAGACCTGGAACATCTTCATGAACCCATCAGTGCTTTGGCAAGTTAGAGCAGAGGACACAAGCTACTCTCATACTTCTGTTTCATCTTCTACCATGGAAGCAAACGACTGGTTTGCCGATGCTACACACGCATACGCAGACAAACACTGCTATTTGTCACCCCCCGCCCCAGAGGTACTCATGATTTCACACATGCTCCAATTTAGAGGAAGTGCTTGTAAACTCAGCTGGGGCCAACACTGAAAACTCTTCCAGTTTATTAGAATGAACAGACCCAGTTTTGAGGTGTTGCTTTGAAGACCCGATGTTCACCACAGGCCTGCAAGATCCTGACTGCAGGGCAGAATAGGATAGCCTTGCTGTGGAGTCTTGACATGTCAAATGTCTGTGCATCTCACCTGTCCCAAAGTAGTACAGAGAACTTATTTTGTCTCTCATGCTCTGCAGGATCCCAGTTGTCAGCTTCATATTTAACAATTAAGAAAAAGAGGAGACAAGAGGAAAGGCAGCACGTCATGGCCGTGCAGCTCAGGCCAATACTTACCAGAGCTGATAGACTCTACAAACTGGTTTACCACAAGTGGTAGAGTCAGGTTAGGTACTTACCTGCAATTCTGCTCAGAATTTTCTGGTCTTCCTCTGACATTTTCACATATATCACTTGATTGTTAAACTGTCCAATCCCATTAAATGTCATAATATGGTCTTTACCCTGTAAGATGGCTTCCACTTTAGCCTTGCTTTGCTTCAGTGCCAGAACAGCCCTTAAAAAATAATTAAAAATAGATCTATTCTGAAAGGGTATTTGATTATTACATATGGAAATATTGTTATATTTTTAATAGCAGATAATATACCTGATTTTGACCACTCTGCAGTGCTATGCAAGGTGTAACAAGCACACTAGTTTTCAGTGTTAATGTTTTTTTAACAGTTAGAATATACACATGCATTTTAAATGTTATGTTTTTCAATAACTTTAACCTTTGCTAGCAAAACTCAGTTATAATATATAAACTAATGTTCAAGTCATTAACATGCCAGAAACAGCTATATAAATATATGCTGCTAACAAGTCAAAAAGGATAAAACTGAACTTATATTTGTGTCATGTAGTTTAAAACTTTATTTTTGCCATTTTCAACTGGTTCACTACTTTTAGTCTTAAACCAAAATAAATTCATTCTCCCACCTGAAGCACTTTTAGCATTTGTCTCCATTATATTTTTCTATTCCAGGACAGCTAACAAATTATCAAATTGATGCTTATGTTGGGATCTTTATGTCCCATTTCAACAAAGTTTAGATGTGCACCTTGCTGTGCACAGAAATAGCTCAAAAAAATATTACCCAAAGACATTAATACTTCAAATTCAACCATTTTCCTTAAAGACATAGAAAAAGTATAACTAACAGGTTTCTAGATGTAGACACCAAGTCTTCCAGCATTTTAATACCTGCTGAAGTTTTACAGGTGCCCCTCTTTACCCTGGTGTCTCAGGAAGGGGGATCCCAACAGTCTTCAAAACAAGTTTGAGCAGAAACCTTCTACTAATGCTTCAAACTTCTAACAAAATACTGCATAAAGAAGCATTGCAGGACTCCAGACCATGGGTTCTTGTGGCTCCTGTAGCCACATTAACTTCATCATTACACCTAGAACAAGTTCTGACTACATTCATTTTATTGTTTAAAAAAAATAAAATCTAAGAGTTATGTAGCATTATCCAAACAGAAACCAGGCTCTAAAACCCACATAGCACAAACTAATCCCCTCAGGAAAGTATGCTTCATGCATACAAAGGCCACTTCAGCCAACATTATAAGCAATCCTCACTACTACATTGGAGTTGCTTCAGCTATGATGACATAGAAGCTGCTTCTTTCTAAGGTTCCTGGGGACTCTGCAGATGAAGATTTGGTGAGGACTGTACTGAAAGTGGAGAGGGAATCAATTCTTTACAGAGGATCTTGATTTTTCCACCTTAATTGAACAGCTAGGTTAGCCTTGCTTGAGTCAATAATGTCTAAGCTACCATTAAATGCTGCCAGAACAACTTCTGCCATGAGATCTGAAGATGCCCTCCTCCCTCTGTGAGGGGCTGGGCCAGCTGTTTCAGCAGTGCTGTTAGCTTAAGAAGTGAGAAATACTTGGCCTAACACCCTAAGGGAGTCTTTCATGTGACAGCACAGAGCAGTAGCCATTGAATTACAGCCTCATTTAGTAGAGCTCTGTAGGTAGGTAGAAGATAAAATATGAAAAGCATTTGGCAAGGAAGATCTGCTTTTCATTAGGTATGCCCATTATTTTTATATTACAGGCATACATCCACCCTTAAGTTCATTAACACTACTTAGCTCCACTCACCTCCCTAACCGATTGATTACCACTTTGGTTTCTGCTCTCCACTAGCTTCCTATACTCTTGGATGACAGCTTGCCCAGTCAGCAGCACTGGCACAGGTTTTTTTTACTGAATTACTGTACATGGTGTCTTCTGCGTGCAGGCTCTTGAGCCCATATAGTCCTCCTAGCTCCTTTCCCCTTTCTGAAAAAGCCTCTGGAATGCACAATAAAGCAGGTAATTTTAAAATAAAGCACATACAAATCTGTCATATGCATCTTAATCCCATTTAACTGTTGCAGCCTGTATGGGCAGAAGGTTTGTTGGGTTTTTTTCCTCCTCATTGGTTCTTTTGACATCTTTCCAGCTAGGCATTCTGCTTTATGCCCAACCAGATCCTGTGTCACACTTGTATGATGTTGAGGCCTTACTGGTTTTCATTCCCTTGCTGATGTGCACCAAGAGCCCTGGAGAAAGGGCTGCCCTCACCAGGTTCCCACCTTTATCATGCAATGTCTTCCCAGACACCTAAGGGCCTTCCCTCCCTGACCTCTCGTGCCAAGAAGTTTCCCAGTGTTGTACAGTAGGATAAGGCTTGGAGAAAAAACCTGCAGCATACTGGCTCTATTTGCTGGACCTTTCTAGCATCTCTAGCCTTCCTGACTGCAGGGTAGCTTTCCTTAGTCATCTCTCAATAACCCCATCTTAATTCACAGGGCCCCAGTTGTTCAAGCCCACAGCTTGAATTAGACAAGAGATCAGCTTGTAAAGGCACTAGAGATATTTTTTTTTTGTTTTATTCTCAATGTAACATGTCCTATCAGCTAACATTTTCCAGCTGATACAAGCATGGCTGATCTGAAATGCTGTGGTTTCTCAAAAGGCAGCAGCCTTTTGTACTTTGAACTTTGTAAAGTTCCCTAAAGGGAACCTTACATGCATTGAGTTAATTTATGGTAGTAATACAGTAACACAGTAGCAATACTATGTGCAGCCATGCTGCTTTTTCTCTTCACCCCATGGCAGATACACAATATTTCACCCTCTGAAGAATCACATCTAGCTTTTGTAAAGATCTTTCCTCAGAGGTATTGAGAACAAGCCAGAAACTGATCAAAAAACTCTCTATAGAGAAATTGTGTGTAGGCTATACTAAAACATAATTATTCACAACAGCACAATAAGGCTACCTCATTTACAGAAAAATTAGCTGCACTTGAATTTTGCAGGATTCTTACTTTTTTACTTCTTCTTCTGTTGCCAGGTGAGCTACTATTATAGTAAGATGCATAGTTTGAACAGGAAGAAAAGCTCTCAACAGGTCAGGCTCTTTAGTGAATATGAGCTCTTGGACATCTTCAATTTTGTCCAAAACCTGAAATGCAGTAAACAGGAGACAGGGAAATAAATTTTCTTTTTTGAGTGCCCCGGTACTACCAGAAGAGTTCAGAATGCTGAAGCATTAGACACACAAAAATGTAACTCAAGTTTAAGCCAGGAATCCACAAAATAAAACCCTCCAGATCTGTCATATAACAACTTTCAAGTTCAAAGTTATTTTCAGGAATTGATCTGTTTTCCTTTTTAAAGCTTACAGACTAAACTCATAGCTCTCATGTGAGCCAACATGCCTAGATCTTAAAGTAGGTCTGAATCTGACCCTAAGCATGTTAGAATAAAGCTCACAGCACTGTGTAAATATTAATGGTATCTTCATGCAGTTGTCAGTTGCTAATAGACTGTGGAAATTGAATAGCATTTCCATAATTAATCTTATGCCACTTTCTGATTACAAGTTTGATCACAGATTAAACTGATGTGTCTTCCCAAAAGGAAACTGCAACAGCAAACAAACTAGATCAACTGGGTAAACATGCTGTTTTCCTGAGTTGGTATTTTCTAGAACTGCATGGCCAGTTTCTGGCTCTTCAGAGTCTATCTGTGCCTCTACAGAACTGACTCCGAAGAAAGATTTTTCAAAGTTTTCTGTAAAGGTTTGTAAGCCAGTCATGGGAACAAGCCAGGAGGGAGAAGAATTCAATCATACAGGGACTAAGCACCTGGTGGAAGTCTTTGTTACAGCCAAGTCATTTATAGATTTTCAGATTATTTCCCTGAGCAAATTCTGGCTTACATGCCTAAGTGCTCACACATGTTAGAGCTGCACTTTATTCTTACATAGGTTGAAACAACTAGGTCAATATGGTTTTGTTTTGCAATCTTTCTACATAAAACCTTGGTGGTCATTGTGCAGTCCAGTAAACAGTCCCACAACCTGCACTGCAGAAGAGATTAGAGTAACTGATAAATGTCAGTATAAAGCCACACACAATTAAGAGAATCCATCTGAAGATATGAACAACAAGCTCCCTGAATTCAGCCTCTTACTGTACATTTGTCACTATGAAAAACACATCACTGAGATGACTCTCACGTTAAGGTATTTCCTACCGCAACTGAGGCACAATTTCTTATGGCCTGCTATTTACAGCTCAATTGCTTGGATCATGAAAACATGGAGCAGGAATCAAGCCATCAGGTTGTCTGACCACACAAACTAAAAATCATTGCTTTAATGAACTAGGTTAAGTACTGACAGCAATTCCACAAAGCAGTGCTCTCCCTTGACCAATCTTTTTAAGAATACTCTTGAATTAAGGAAGAAGGTCCTTTTGCCTCCTCAGCTGGTCTCAGACAGCTGGGAAGCCAAGTTTGAGTGAAATTGCTTCATGTAGATATCTAACAATTGCAGAGCAATTTTAATGTCTTCTCTCACTCTTTTTTGTCAGCTTCACAAGTGTGTCCAGAATTTTCCATTGCTTCTCCCATGGGAGGAGTCTACCTTATCTCTACACTTTTTTTTTTTTTGGTGGATGAGTCTGTAGCATTTCTAGAGAAGTGCTACGTTTTTACTGGGATGGTTGTATTTGGGTGAGGGACATGAAGGAATCACTTTTAATGGAGTATTGAAAGCCTGAGACCACAACATTCCTAGATCCACCCCGGCCCAAGCCCGTTGCTGGAGGCTCGTGTCCAGCCTCCTGAAACCCTGCTAGACACAAAGGGAAAAGGGCTGCTGCACCCATCAGGACTGCAACAGGGTTTTTCCTTTGTCCTGTTGAAAGGGAGGAAAACAGAGACAGCCCTAGGCCCCGTCTTCTGGAGAGCTCTCAAAAATATCAGTAAGGGAAATTAATTCTACCCAAAAAACTAACAGCATCTTTAAAACCCTTCTGTAACAGACTACAAGGCCTACCGTGTAACAGGCAACCACGTTGTATGTTCAGCGAGGTCAGGAACCTCTGCTTTAGAGGTAAAAGCATCTGAAATTGTTGACAAAAATATATGTGCATGTATATGTGTATACACACACTTATTTACTCACCCTTCACATACACACATACCAGGCCTACAGTACTGTACTCCTCAATGTTTGTCTCAGAGAGCCTCACCAAGGGCTGCCTCAGTTCACTGCCATCCTTAAAGGCAGCACTTAAGAGGAGCATAAACAGGGACTATCTTGGGCAGATCATCCAGCCAGGGACATCAGAGCTGCCAGATTACCAGAGGTGGTGTGAGAGCATGGAAATCTGCAAGAGCAGAATTGAGAGAGAGGACAAGGAGAAAGAGGGGAAGGACATCCATAGAGTTGTACAGGATGTGGTCACAGGCCATATATTAGGACACTCAAATCTCATTAAAATAGCAGAATAAGTTAGGCATTCATGTCCCCTCAAGCTGTTCCATGATCTCATTCCTCAGATGGCAGGAAACTTTCTAGTTTCCAGCCTAGTTTTATTCTTTGCCCACTTCATACCCATTTGTTCCTCTGCCAACATTGTCTTCCAGCTTACATGGTTATTTTCCCTTCCTGACATTTATCTTCCTGATGTGCTCTGCACTTTTGTTCACCCCTCAAAAGCCAGTCATATGTAGGAATGACCGAAAGTTACATAAGGTCATCCTCCAGATAACCTTCAGAAGTTATTCCACTCAAGACAAAGCCAGAGCAAATAATTGCCTACCAAGAGGAAGGCACCTTTGACGTCTCCCTCTAATACATACATAGGAGTTTCAACACTTAACTAAGGTAAAAACAAAAACTCAAAAGCCTGCCAAAGCAAGCTACTGTACCGCAGCTGCTTGTCACGCTGGAAAAAAGGAAAAAAGATGTACAACAGATATGGCAGATACAGCCACGCGACTTAATTATTGCCTTTCAGCAGCATAAATACAGTCATGCCAGATACTGCATGGAAACCTAGGCTAGAAAAAAAAAGGAATCAAGTCATATGTTGCAACAAACAATATCCATTTAGTTCATTGGAAAAAACACCACAAACTAATAGCAGAAACTGGTAGCCAAGGGTTATATTTTCACTATGTTCATACAAGTGAACATTCAGGTTTTGCCTTTTACATTTGCTTTGTAAGAAAAGATCCCAAGATGTATATATATTATAAATATTAATAATTCCACACAATTCATACGCTGTTTCTCAGCTCTGCCTGTGCTGGCTGGGCCACAGCAGTTACTGATTCAAATTAAGACTTTCCCCCTGACTGCCTCTGTCAGGTAGAATAATCTGTTTCTTGTCTTTACACCCCAAATCTTTTCTTTCTCTTCTCTGCATAACACATTTGAGTGCACAGTCACCTGCTGCCCCTACATCAAGGTCCACAGCATGGAGCATGTCCCACCTCACGATGCTGCTCTTCAGAAACAAGAGCAGAGTCCTAGCCAAGAGGGGTGCAGCGGGTGCTGGTACCAAGCGAGGGCTCTGTCTGCTTTTGCAGAGCAGCTGCTAACAAAACATTGCCATCAGATTACAGGAGGCTAAAAGGTAAAAAAAACCCTGTTCATAAAGGTACCGACAGCACTGCTTTGGGAATGAGACACTCTGAATCCTTCTTTCAGAAAGTTGTGTGGGTCTCAAAATTCGTACCAGCAGAATGGGTATAGGTAGCTCTTTGTACAAATACAAAGAGACAGAGTTATGAAGTTAGGGGCTTCAAACAAATCATACATACCTAGTTAAAGCACAAAGTGTGAAATCTGTCTCTCCAGCTTCTGTATCATTTTTGGAATTTACTTCCATGGAATAGAGACAGTGCCTGTAGTATCCAAACCCTGCAAGGCTATCTTGACATATTTCAGAAAAAAGTTTACTGTGGTAACTGGAATGCTTTAGGGCCCTCACAAAGCCTCTAGAAGAAAATATTTGTATTTGGATTTCTGCTGTTCACTGTGTTTTGATTTAACAGTATGGAGGTGAAAGAACCTGTTGCTTTTTCAACACTGCTGCAAACATGGGAATCACAGACTATAGGATGAAGTATGAGCATGCAGACTCCACACACGGCCTCTTGAAATTAACTGTCTACTTAAGATGTCAAGGTAAGTTTGTTGGGTAAAGGATGAAGAAGAGAGAATAGATCAATTCTATAGAATCTTCTGTAGAAGAGGAGTAAATTCTCATCCTCCATTGTGAACTTCAGTGGGGAAGGAGATGAACAAATCAATACTATTGCACCAAACGTGGCTGTAAGACAACATAGGATAGGACAATGCAAGATGGTGAAAGCCACTGCTTTTGTTTGGAGAAAGATTGCAGAATAGAAGATATTACTGAGGAGACACACATCCGCTCAGCCCTTATAGAAAGGACAATGACAATCCTCCAAATTATTTCTTTTTCCTAGCAGTAGCTAAAAACATTGGGCTGTTATCACTGTTCTGGCTACAAAGCAGAGCAGCTAGCAGGGCTCCTATAGGGAAGTGAACACTATCCCAGCCAGACCCGAAAGACCACTTCAGGTAGGGGAGCAGCATTTGATCACTCTTGGCTTCTTAACAAGCTTTGAAACCAAGGTAACTTTAAACTTATGCTTAGCTGCTTATTTAAGGTTTTTATTGTTTTGATAGAACAGCTAATTCAAAATACCTGATCATCTGTTATTGGTATAGCAACAAAATAATTTGGAGTCTCTCGTGGACGTTTCTTAGACACTTCCTGCCCCAGGTCTTCCTTCTGGTCTTCCACCATCCCCTTGGACCCTTCTTGGACATCACCTTGCTCCTGCCTCATCTCTGTAGCTCTTTGACCTTCCTTTAGCGGGGGCAGTTCTGCTTCTAGCTGTTCCTGCTCTTGGCTCTGGTCCTGCAGCTGCTCCTCTGTCACCACCCCATCCAGGTCTGATTTGTCTCCAACCTGCAGCTCCACCACTTCTGCTTTTTCCTCTTCTTGGCTCTGGTCCTGCTGGGGTTTTATCACCTCTCCTCCTTGATCCTGCTTTTGGCTTGGAGCCCCCTGTGGCACCAGCTCCACTACAGACAGTTCTCTCTCACCTTCAGATCTTGCTATTGGCTCTCCCTGCTTTTGTTCTGAGGTCAGCTGCTCTCCATTCCCTAACACTTCCTCACCTTGATCCTGGGGGCAGGTTACCTCTTCTGGGACATGGCTCAGCTGCAGTTGCACAGTGACCTTGATGCCAGCCATACCTTGTCGCTGCTCCTGCGGCTGTACCTGGACGGTCACTTGTGGGAGAGCTTGCCCTTGGCCCTGCTGCTGTAACTGCACCTGCACGGTCACTGATGGGGCCTCCCATCTTGGGCTTGGCTTCTGAGGCCGCACCTGCACGGTCACCTCTGGGGACTCCCACCCCTGACTCAGCTTCTGAGGCCGCACCTGCACGGTCACCTCCGGGGCCTCCCAGCCCTGGTCCATTTGCAGTCCCATGTTTGGGGCTATGCCCCCTGGTGCTGTCTGCCTCTGTAGCTGCACATGGGCAGTGTCCCTTCCCTGGGTTTGCTGACCAGGGGGCAACAGTTGTGCTGCTGAGGGATGGTCTCCTCCTTGCCCCATCTGTACTGGTGAGCAGAGCTGCTGAGCTCCCTCTGGACTCTCATCCACCTGAACCTGCTCCTGGACCATGTCTTGATGCCTACTCCTACACAACTCCCGTTTTACCACCTTCATCCTACGACACCAAAACTTTCTTCTCCCAAATTGGGGTTTTTCCAAGATTCTTCTCCTCTTTCTTCAGGGCTTGAAGTAATTTTTTAAAGGAACTGGAAAACAAAGAAAAAAAACCCAACAGCTATCAAAAGAATGAACTCTTTACAATAGTTCTCTCTGGGTTCAGCTCTGCAGTTTGACTCACTACAAGGAGCTTCAACTAGGTCAGATATCTCAATCTAAAAGCCTCTGGACAACATGCCTCAAGATTAAACCACTGCCTCTAGAGTGCTCTGTGCTCTAGGTAGTCACTATATTGTGGTCATCGACTTCTGCCCTTGCCCTGTCTCACTAGGGTACAAACATACCATTTCATAGCATGCAGCAGTAGAGACATAAGCCGTTTCAAGGGCTGCAGGTATGTTACCTACAGATAGTTACTTACAGAGATCCAGGTTAAGAGAATAACCTGAGCCAAAAACTCAAGAGCTGAATACATCCAGAATCAACTTTGTCAATAAATCTTTGGTCTCCTGTAACAGCAACATGTTCCCGTCTAATCAGACCAGCACACACTACTTTTTTCCTGTCCCAAGTACACAAAATTGTTTTTTCTACCCCAAACTCCTGCCATGTCCTCCTTTATCTTAACATCTTCCTTTCATCCTATCTCATTTCCCTCTCCTCTGCAATGAAGTTGCAGAGAAGATGCCTTTCTCATCCATACTGTTTGGATACAAGCAGAGAAGGCACCGAAAGCCCAAAGGGATTTTTTTTTTCCTGCTTGTTTCAGAGGAAAGCCCCACAGAAGCCCAGAGAACCAAGGATATTTCTTCATCAGTCAGTGCAGCTCTCCAGATGTAGTAGATCCAACTGCACTGAAGCGCCATGTTTTAAAGAAGACATCTAAGCAATTCTACAGACTAAACAGGATTCGTCTGTATGGGGAAAAACGCTTCAGACTCCAGACTATGACCTGCCTTAACTTCAAGTATTTCCAAGTCATGTCAACACTGAGTTTTTCCCCCTGAAACTACAAAAATATATGAAAAATATATTTGCTTACATCTGCTCTCTAAGACAACCAAAATATTTATTGGAAATTTGCAGGAAAACTAGATCCCTCCCTATGCCCACAAAACCCACATCCATGAAAAAGTAAAAATTAAATAGACAAAGCCTAAAAAATTTATACACAACCTAAATATTTTAGTATTGGGCAATCCAAGCCACAGGCAGTACAGCTTTCTCCCTATATGAAAAAACCCAACTTATTTTTGTAGTGGGCTAAAGATGAGAACCTTAAGAAGCTTACCATGAATTCATATGAAGACTATTATACTTTCTTTCAAGAAAACAGATGCGGGGGTGTTGTTCCACAAAAAGGGCTAGTTTTAAAAAGCAGATTTGAATGCTTGCATATATTTCATATGCAATTTCACTAATCATATCTCCATTTCTTGTGTTCAATTACACTTTAAAAATTTTGTTGACCGCATGTCAAATCCAACGCCTTAGAAAGAGACTAATGAAGACTTTTTAAAATGCAAGAGATAAATGCTTATGGAAATAGACAGATCCTACCTCTGGACATGAAGTACTGTGGTCATAAACTAATTATAAAATCAGCTATTACTCATGATGTTTGTGCCTGGGCTCCAACAGAAGATTTTGTCCTTCTGGAGGAGTGTTTAATCAGGGATATGCTGAGTCCCTGACCAGCTAGTAGATGATCCTTAATGAAGGGCAGAATCTAACATATTTCTTTATCCTGCAACAGCAGGGAACTTACTTTCAAATATCTCTCTGACATCAGCTTTGACAAAAGGAAGCTCTGCCATTGCTGTCATGTCTTCACTGCCCAAGTGAGGAACTGGAAGAGAAGAACAATATTGAAGTCTCTCAGAGCGTCCTTTCCAACCATGTAACTGCTGTAGAACACATGCGTGCATTTTTAAAGTACTTGTAATGGGATAGCAGCTGCTGAGACATTATTAGACGACTCTGCCTTCCTCACAGTCAAGCTACTTAAGAAAGTAAACCCCTTTTTCTCCTTCAGAAGCCATCATATAAGTTAAGCCTCACGGCTGTGCAAAGCCTTGGTAAGTACATATTACAATAGTTCAGTCAGATTCAGAGAACACAGCATCTAAATCCTCTGCAAACAAGTATTTAAATTGATGTAGATCAATGAGAAATAATGTTTAATGCACTTGTAGTGACAGCAGGATTCATGCCACTAAAGTTTCATAAACTCCACTAAGTCTTTGTCTTACCAGCTACGTGCAGCTGAGGCAAGACACAAGAGAGGTTTAGAGAAAACCCTATCTTACACTCAGCCTAAGTTGTTCCATGAAAAATTGTTAAAACAGGTAACAAGCTGGTAGAGTTTTTTTGTTGTTTGGATTTGGGCTTTTTTCCCCTGAGTAACACTTACAAGCATGTTCTCTCTCCTGCATTTGTGCCTGCACAGTAGCCTTCAATGGGGATTTTGCAGACTGTCACCAATGTAGCAAAGACAGAAACGTGACAGCTCAGGCTGAGTACAGAAGAGGTACATAGAAAACTTCAGTGTCCTTTACAAGATAATGAACAATTTTTGTGGTTTTCAGTACATAAAACCAAAGTAGTCTTGACAATATTACAGTTCTTTCCATGTGCTATTTTGCTCTTAAACCTGCATTGCTTCATATGTGCACACCTGCAGCAAAATTTTCTGTTGACATCCCCAACACCTAAAAAGAATTAGAGCTGCAACTGTCACCCACCCCTACACTATTTGCAAGTCCACAAGTCCATTTTGTGGCTGTCATCAAGACAGATAAGGGCTCAGGATTTTTCTGCCTTTACTTAGTACAACTTGAACTCCTTGGAGGTTGATGAATTGGTAACATCTTGGTCCTTCAAACACTTCAGCACCTGTGTAAAATAAAAAGTGGCTGGCTATCCTGAGTGCTTGCAGCATCCCAGAGGGCTCCAAGCTTCCCCCAAACTCCCTCCCTCCCACTGTTACTCTGAGCCCTGCCAAGCCGTTGAGCCCAGATGACACCACCAAATACTTGCCCACCTGCAACACGCTCCAGTGCAAGGCAGGCAGCCAAGATCCAAGTGCTGAAGACTGCAGTCTGTACAAATAAGAAAGATTCCTGCCCCTGTAGCACTTAAAGAGCCCTGAAATATGCTTTTAGGAGCTCCTGAAAAAAGCTGGAAGACCACCCACCCACATCCAAAACCTCCAAACTGTGAGGACAGCTCTTTCTTCAAAGAAGTTGTTTATTCCATTTTCAGCCGTTTGACGGAGCAAGCTTGTGCAGACACTTGCACCCAGAAGGCTTGAAACAGCAAATGCACAAGCTCCAAAGGCAAACCCCCTTCCCCTCAGTCCCATGCCAAAGTCTGGAAACAGCTACTCGCTGCATCTGACTAGCATCACCGTAGATCGAAAGGGTCCAGAAACATCCAGAAGGAAAGTTGACCTGTCCCGTGCAGATGCAGGCAGCATTTAGCCAAAGTCTGCCCTCTGATGCTTCTCACCTCCTCAATCTTACAGGAATCAAACGCTCAATGTGAATGACAATACATAATTAAACTCTGCTGCTCTAAGCTTTAATTCTTCTAGTGTGAAACAATTCCCCTTTGCCCAACGGACTGCATTGCCAGTGTTAAACTGCCGTACCATACAGGAAACCTTGAAAGCCAGGCAATGTTTGCTTCTACCCAGAAACAATTTTTTGCGCTCCAGGGAAGTGCCACGGGAAACTGCTGACTGGGTAACACTTCAAGATCATCCTTCAGAGGTACTGAGGCAGTCTGCTACAGCTACCCCACCTCATGCAAAACAGCCTCCCTGAGCAGAAAATAAGCCATGACAACAGCTTTTACACAGTTCTGCTTCATCAGGTAGGTCATACAACTTCTCAGTTGTATGGCAGATAGACATGCAAGTTTGTTAGCACTGATCTGGGAAACCCAAAATAAAAGACTATTTATGGGCCTTACTTTCTACCCCAAGTCCTCTCCCTTGCTACTCAATCACAGGAGAGCAGGATGCAGATACAGTTCAGCAGCTGAGGGGCAAGAGTTGGCATCCCAAGTCCAGAGAGACTGTTTAGACTGCTGGGGGGAAAAGGTAGGATTTGCCAAGGTCCTGGTCAAGCGTAGGCACCTGCCCACTGTAATAATTCACCTCTCTTGTTTTACCCAAGATCTGAATGGCTGCCTGGGACCTCAGTACTGTCCCCATTCCCCTTCCTAATAAAGTTATTAGTTTACTGAAATAATCTGAGGCACATGAGGCAACAGGCATTTAGTGCAAGCAGCCCTGGGTGCAGCAGGAGAAGTCTTCCTGTAAACAACATTGCTCTCCAGCAACTTACTCCTAAAACATCCAACTCATCCAGCCATACTAGAAGACTGTAGTTACACAAGTTACTTTTCTCAATCTTATGATATATTTGTGTGGCCATCAGGCCTTATTTCCCCCAGAAATAACTGCATGCTTTGCAGAGCAGACATCTTAGACACCTGTATAATTTTCTTTTTAAGTTGCTTTTTCAGTATGCAGCTCCTCCACTATTAAGTAGGAGAAGAGGAAGCAGCAGGTCAAGAAACCTGCCATAAATATTCTTAGAAACAATATTTCTGTATGAAGTTGCATTGTCTAAGTCATCACAGTATGCCACAAAATCTGTTCATTTTGTTTGCTATCAATTAAATCTAAATTAAGTTCGATAAGGAGAAAGCACATAGAATTTATTGGGCCCAAGTTTCTCCTCCTCACCAGTTTATTACACCTTCGCAAGTGTGCCTTCTTATTGCAGTTGACAAGAAATGGTAGCAGGAAGAACTGAAAAACCAGATTTTAATACAATAAACAAGTCATTTACACAATATGACTTTAGATAGAGAACTTGTTTTAGTGAGGCATATTTTATTCTGTCTCATCTTACCTTTTGCCAAAGGTTTAATACAGGGGAAGGTGGGAGGGAATACAGAGCCACAGTTAAATAACGCAGAACTGAGGTTGAGTGGTCAAAAACATCAATGTTCCCAGGTCTGTACATACAGGTTTCTTCACAGTCTAATCCCAACCCAGAGTGAAGAAAATTCATCAGTTGCCTTCTTTGTGTGCAGCATTATGTGTTAATCAAGAGGCACTGACGTTCAAGAGATTCTTGACATTTTCATTTATTAGCTCTATTTTCCCCAGTATAAAAGCGGCAAAATGAGGTAACTCACACCTCTCCAAACTGATACTGTATTTGATGACGTCTATTTTTGTCTGACTAGTAGCCCAAGTACCTAAGTAGGGCATTCCAAGCTGCTATTTAACAGAAGGCCACCAATTCCTTACCAAGCCTGTAAATTCACAGGGTTGGTTCACCTACAGAGGTAAGGCCAAGGAAAAGGGGTGGAGGGTGACAATAAGAAACGGGAGCTATGAACTGAACAATATTTGCGTTTGTTGGAAAGACATTAGAGGCAGATACACCCACCCTTCATAGAGGCAACATGTACTTTACAAAGATAGCTCTTCCTCAGTGGCTCATTACAATTCAACACATTGTCAGACCACACTGAATGAATTGTTCCCACAGTACAGATGAAAGATAAGAAAGGCTTGACTTGTATTTAATGATCCACCATTAACATATCTGTATGTGGGTAGAGTTTCAGCATTTAGCATGCAGTATGCATATAATAGTGACTACAGTGTCTTATAAAGAGCACCACTATCTGGTGGAGAAGGAAAGCCAACACCGTTCCTCTGAAGGGGAATGCTGTTATTAGCTTTTAAATGACAGTGTGTAGCTTGCTTTATTAGCCATTGTTTAAAACGTTATAATTAGAAAAATGTTAGATATGCAAGATAAGCAATCCACCCTCGAATAATACATGCTCCCCTGTGAGTTATAGTGATTATACACTGTTTTTAAAAAGCTTTTTGTAGAAGTTTCCTTATGCTGACTAAAATCATACAACAATGATTGTGTCACATTCCCATTGCAGCAAAAACTGATACACCCATAAAACATGTCCCAGTCATTGCTTTTCTTTATGAAGATCTCTGAGCAGCCATTAGACAGCAATTATCTTTGATGCTGTACTGATCTTTTAGGTATAGAGGCAGATATTCTGTACATTCTCAGCTGGTTTAAATTGTAACCCTTGCTGCCCCCCTCCCAGTGAAGCAAAAATCAGTTAAGGTGTAATTCATTTAGCCATGTTAGTCTGCATTTCAAAGGGCATCTTTATACTCCCTAGAATGAAACAAGAGTGTTACCCAAGATAAACTTAAGATAATTTGCATAAGATAATCAGTTAGCACACACTTGAGATTACTTTGATTTTTGGTAGGCATATCATTTATGCAAACAAACATCATTCTTTAAAAAGCTAAGATTCAATCACTTCTGATACATGAGAAACTAAAATATCAGGACTAAAGTAATAACTAAAAAGGATGAGCTTACACACAATCGGCTGCTCGCCAGCATGCCCCGCGGGGGATGTCCCGATTTTGTTACTCCTGCACAAACGTGGCGCCTAAACCCTCACTAAAGAGGTAGGAAGGGTAAACCCAAGACCGATTTGGGAAGCCCCTGTTGTGGTAAGCAAGGTTTCCTCCTCACTCAGGCAGGAGCTTCAGTCTGGCCACCCGCGGCTGGACACCCCGGCGGCCGCCAGCTCAGCCGGAGCCGGCGCTCCCATCGCCCTCCGGCACCAGAACTTCTGAAGCACCCATGAACCAGCCAGCTCTACACAGGGTGGGTACCTCTTTGCCAAGTGCTTCTGTCTTGATTTCTTAAAGCACTTTTGGCGAGCGAAGGCAGGGCTTAACACCGTCAGCTTTACACCAAAGCCTGCACCTGTGGGTTTCAGACAGCACAGTCCAGATACTGCCCCATTACTTTGTCACAGACAATTTATTGTTGCACTTCGACAGATCTCATTATCTCAGCAATGTGTCAGAAGTCGGAATACTTTGTCTGCTTTCCAGCTATCAATTAAGGAGATAATCTTTAATCAGAAATACGGTGCATTACAGCACCTCAGCCTCTGCTTATGATGGTCACCAGTAATATCCAGCCACAGTGATTGCAACCTAAAAGATTGACTCAGTAAACTAATGGCTCTTCTTAAGTACCTCATATCCACTTGGAAAAGCAAATATAGACTCTTTGTTCCTTTAAAAAAAAAATTCTCCAAGTACACAAGAATATCTGGAAGTGTCTGTCTCAAGTACCCAACCTTGGAGAGCGAGAATACCATGTCGAACAGCTAAGCCTTTACTATAAGTTTTAATTTATGCATATTTCCAAACTTTGCATGAGCATCCAAACCACTTACTGTCAGGTCCTTAGTTCACACCTGCCTAAAGCCTTGCTAATCAGCCAATTACACAAACACTATTCATGCAAGAAGTGTGAAAGGACTCAGGGAAACATATTCTTTAGGCTAGGAGTGTACATGGCAGAACACAGTACAGCCAGGGCATCTGTCAGCCACGCAGCAAGTGCTGCAGGAGGACATCTGACCACCACACAGCACCCAGCCCCCCTTCAGCCACAGCAGCCTGGGATGCAAGCCAGGCTGGAGGCAGCTGTGGAAGGGCAGCCTGTTCCTCTCCAGAGGATCATACCTGAGAGACTGAAGAAAGCATCTCTCAAGCCCATAAAACAAAAAAACACCTCATCCTATTTCTTTTTACTTGCATGGGGACTGGAGAGTCTTTTAGTGAAATAAAACTGCACCTATTTTACAAGTACCCTTAAAAAAAAAAATCTGTTCTTTAAATAAAGAATAAGAAATTATTTTAAACTCAGTTGCTAATTGCCCAAAAGACATAGTCTCGTTGTTTTTGACACCATACCTTATACATAATGAAGTCTGTTTTGTACCTGTTGTATAACCAGGAACAAGTATTAGCTGGAAATATATTTTAGTTATGCCGAATTCAAGTTTTGTAGGAAAATTACACTTTTGGTATTTAAACAGGATTTTTAAGTCAGTAGCTTAAATATTTCTTTGCAAAGCAACTCCTATTAACTTTCACTTCATTGAAGCGTTTGAAACAGCATTTTCCATTCTTCAGTTGGATCAAAGTAACAATACATACCTGACTGCAAACCTGAACATTTTTCGATGATGTTTAAGAGTCTGTATTACACACCTCCTTGGGAATTTGTTAGGCATGTTTTATAAAAGTGATCTTGTGTACTGGCATGTATAAACAGAATGAACGACTGAGTCACAATCAGGATAATTTTTCTGCCATGTAAACCAATGCTTCTGCAGAGTCAC
>NW_010554203.1:0-1203 GCF_000687285.1 Phaethon lepturus | reverse complement strand
TTCAGCCTACGCTGAGGGACTGCAGACCTATTCAGATATGAAAATAGATGCTTTTTTTTCCCCCCAGCCTCCCTACCTGTATGCCCAAAGGAGAGCTCAGCAAAATCAATGTTTATGTATGGTCTAAGAAAATGCTTCTATTTCAATAAGTAGCTCACATTATGCATGCCTTCTGTTAGAGGAACACAGATCCTTCTTCCAAAGATGATATTAAAGCATCTGAGCAGGGGGATGGAAACTGTGACGTAAGAGGCAGCCAGTGGAAAGACATATGGAGGCAGAGAAATAAGAAAGGTATCAGCAGTTGGCAAATCTCCTCTTGATTTCACATTCATATGCTCACCACATTTAGACACAAAGACCGTATCTAAGACTCCAGCACCAGAAGAGGGTTGGTGGGGTTTTTTTTTTGCATTCTCCAAAGAAACACATGCTGTTATAGACATAGCCCTGTACAACACAATAATCCTGCATTGCTAATCTGCATTTTGTATTAAAGTCAGAAATAGTGACAACACACTGGACTGTAGTGAAATTACACAATACATTGCTATTATACCATCATGCAAGTATGAACTGTCAACGACCATTCACTTTACACATTGCCTTTGTGTCCTATGAACATATAGCAGGGGGAATCGAACTGAGCAAAAAGCATTTGTGATTCTTGACTGTTATCAAGAAAGTAATTTTCTTCTCAAATTGAAGAACGGTTAGTGGGCATAAAGAAACCAGTTATCCCTGAAGCTCCTTTCTCTTTTCACTCTAGCAAGGTGATGCCCTTTAAGGTCTCTTAAGTTTCCCCTGTGCTTTTTTCTGTTTTGGTTTGGGTGTGTTTTGGGTTTTTCAGGGGTTTTTTTGTTTTGTTTTGTTTGGGTTTTTGTGGTTGGTTGTTTTCATTTTGTGACCTATTTCAACCTGCATTACTGCAGTATGACCAATGGGGAGAGTCAAGAACTACTGCTCTTCTGCCACAGCATGCATACTGTAACGTGCTCCTGCCAAACTCTCCTTGTGGTGCTTCTGCCCTTTTGCCTGGGGGACAAAAAAACCCCGAAGCCTTTTCCTTCAACGACAACAAAAGAGCTAAGAGCAACCTACTCCTAGTGATCACCATGAAAGCTGTTACTTAGACTGCAAGTCTGAAAAAACCAAAACCTCTATCAATTTTTTTCTAGTTTCTCTGTTAGCAGAGTATATTCA
>NW_010554202.1:0-1685 GCF_000687285.1 Phaethon lepturus | reverse complement strand
GGGATATCATTACAGATATTTTGTCTGGGCAGCTCGTCTTTCGGTGACATGGTCTTGTAAACTATGAGGGTCAATGCACACAGTGTAAGTTGTGAGGGGTTGGAAAGGAGAGTCGTGGGACCTGTGCATGTGAGGCTGTTGAATAACCCGAGAGATGCAGTTTGCTCTTTTCCCTCTTCTGTGTCCACCTGCTGTATCATGCACTGTGAGTTTTTTCTTCCCAAAGAGTTTTGGCTAGAAGCCATGTTATTGCCACTGTGTTGGGAGGCCTGGGAGATTCTTCCCGCGTGTTTGCAGGTTGTTGTCACTTCATAACTAACAGCTTAATTATGTACTTATGAGAAATGACAAGGTGGGAGTTTGGGAGGAGCCAACCATGGTTATATAGAGTGCCATTCTCATGAAGAGTGTGCTATGATCCCTTCCATTCTGCATGTGTTAACTGCTTCTGTTGATCCTTATGATGAGCTTAAGGTGGGCATTTTTCTGTGATAATGTGTGGAAGATCACATCTGTTAGGTTTATCCAACTGTCCTGTAGGTGCCTTTCATCTTTACAGTTGGAAAGAGAAAGCATTTTGTAGATGTGTTTCCTTAAAATATCACTGAAAGAAATGCTTCAGCTTGCCACATACATAAGGTGAGAAGTCCAATATCAAATATTACTTAATTGAGCTGCATATTGGTTATGGCCTTCAGAACTTTTCATGTTTCTTCAAATTTTCTGGCACGAGCAGAAAAATCTCTTTGCAGGCATCACTGTTGCAGTACTGGGACTCTGAGAGGTTGTGCGCATAACATTTCTGTCACTGGTGCCTGTCTATATGCCTGCAGAGGCAGCTTTCCTGTTGTGTGGAATTGGGACAGGGTGAAGAGTTCCGCCTGTACAGAGACGGGGCAGGTGAAAATGTTTGCTGTGGTATGATTTGAAAGGACTAAAAGGTGGGTTTAAAGTGCCAGTGTGTCCTAGTTGTTATATGAGGCCCACAGTTGTGGTTCCATGCATTTTCCCAATTTTACTGTCCAAATAAATTACTTGATGAACTGTGGCTGTCATCTTTGGTGTTAACTGCTGTGTGATCCGCCCGTGTCCTTTTTTCCAACTAGATACTCCTCTTGTGGACCTACTATGGCTGACCTAATCTGAAACGTGAAGCTATGATTCCTTCACTTCCGTCTGTTTCGCATCCTTGCCTTGCTTGTTGTCCAGGTCTAAAGCTGGGCCTCATTGTGGCTGGTAACCCTTAAAACATTGAAAGGTCTCTTAGAACTGTTGGGCTGGGGAAGCAGTTTCCACCCTACCTTCAAGGTGTTCAGCTGCCAAGATGAAGACTTTGTTTCCCTAAAAGGTCACTGAGTGAAATGTTCTTTCACCTGTGGCAAATACATAGCCAAAATGTTGGATATTGTCTGTGGTGCAGCTAAAGGCTGTGAATGCAAAGCAAGGAAGGAGAGAGGCTGTCTTCAAACTAGGAAAATAGGCAGGTCAGCGTGGTTTTTGCTGAGCAATGATTTGGTTTCATGCCTGGTGCCAAGGCCTGTGCCATTCATGCTGTGATGCTGGTTTCTCTGTCCTGAAAGGCGATGAGAATCCTCCAAGCATAAAATATTTGCACAAGAGATGTGCATGTAGAATGATGATGATTGGGTAGAATGGCTCATAATTCTTGTGTGAAACCTCCTTTA
>NW_010554201.1:6674-9236 GCF_000687285.1 Phaethon lepturus | reverse complement strand
GTCGAGCCCTTGCAGGGTGATCCCAACAGCTGGCCATGTTTTTTTTTTGATGCAGCCCAGGATACAGTCCTGTCCCTAAGGTAGCAGTTACATCTCTCCATGCTCATTTTGAAGGAATAAGGGATTGCCCATGTAACCATGCTAACCACCCTGCATAAGACATACTTACAAATGGTGAACAGGTTGGTTTAACTGCAGAGGTATTAATCTGTACTGATAGTTCTACTCGTTTGAGGGACCGTGATGGGTTAAACATCACTTGCTGTCATCCTTCATATTTGATTACATATGATCCAGTTTCAGAGATCAATGGGTATATAGATTGTGTGGTTGTGTAAATAATTGGGTAGGAAATAGATCGATAGGCAGTCAGGATGACTGTTGTAGTAGCGGTTTAGGGATAGGTGTTAACATGATCTTTAAGGATAGTCCATTTACATTATCTTTCCCTGTATCTTCCCACAAGCATACTACTGTCAGAGTTGTGTCATTGAAGAAGAAACTAATGTTGTAGTAGGGGCGTGAAAAGCAGCTTTCCGTTTCCTTTGACTGAGTTTGATTCCTCATTCTGATGACTATAGAGGTATGTCCCTTTAGATAGTTTGTCACATTACCTTCAGTAGAGATTCTATCTCCTGGCTGGTGTAACAGAAATAAGGTGCCTATTTGTTTTCGTCATTATATGATTACTAGTGATTGTCAATGTAAGGTTTTGTATTGGCTTTCCCATTATTCCTGTGTTTCCATCAACTCTGATCACGTATGGTGTTGTTTGATTAGCAGTGAAAGTAAGAGTACCTTTATTAATATTCTTATTATAATTGTGATTTAGTTTGAAAACATCCTTCCAACCCAAAGATTCTATGATTCTATGATTTGATGATTCAATGATTCTATGACTGGAGCGAGTTCAGTGGAGGGCCACCAAGACAGTTGAGGAGCTGGAGGAAATGGTCTTTGAGGAGAGGATGGGCTTTTTCAGCCTGGAGGAAAGAAGGGCATGGAGTGGGGGGAAGACAGCTAATAGCACAACCCCCACTGCCCAACACCTGCAAGGAAGTTAGCAAGACAACACAGCCAGGCTCTTTACAGTGGTGCATGGTAGAAGGATGAGAAACAATAAGCATTAATGGAAGAAAAGTGGTTCAAACTAGATATGAGAATCTTTTTTGCCATGAGGACAGTTAAGCGGTGGAGCTAGGGCCCAGAGAGGCTGTGCAGTCTCCACCTTTGGAGGTTTTCAAGACAAGACTATGCAATGTCCTGAGCAACTTGGTCTGATCTCATAGCTGACCCCGCTTTGAGCAAAGTGAATTAGACCTCCTGAAATCTCTTCCAACTTGAATTATCCTATGATCCTACAGCTGCCTGCTGCAGTACAGGCAACCATTCTGTTCTTGTAGCCTGGAGGAGGTTGTGCCAGTGTGATACTATGCTAGGAGTGGGCCTGGCAAACTTCTGCAGTGAGCTCATTCTCTGCTGAAGGGGAAATGTCCCTTCCAGTCTGAATTATGCTGTGATCCTGTGATATTCCAGGAAAGCAGGAAAAGAAGGGTAGGGGAAGAGGAGGAGAAGGAAAATGGAAAACTTTGCTGTGGCAACATGCCTGACTAAAATTATCAACAGTTGATGGGTAACACACAACATAGATTTGTGGATTTATAGAAGTGCTTAGTATTTTTTTGTTTGAAAATTAAGGGGATTAGACTTTAGAATGTGGCTGTGTTTGGGGCAGCATTCAGCCAGCAGGAGCACAGAATACCCAATTGACAGGTAACAAAGAAGAGTCTATGGATTTGACAATGAGAACATTTCCTGGAGAAGTAAACGGTCTTGAACGTTAGCCAGCAGATTGTATTGGGTGTATGTGGCAAGGTTTTGGTCGCAGGGGTCAGGGGCTACATGGGTGGCCTCTGTGAGAAGAGGTCAGGGGTTGCCCTGTGCCAGACACAGCTGGTTCCAGCTGGCTCAGAAATGGCCCCACCACAGGCCACAGCTGAGCCCATGAGTAAAGCTGGTGGCAGCTCTGTGAAAACATATTTAAGAAAGGGCAAAAATACCAGAGAGCAGAGAGGAGTGGGGGAAGTGTGAAAAACAACAATGATGTGAACACCAAAGTTAGAGAAGAAGTAGGGGGAGGAGGTGCTCCAGGTGCCAAAGCAGATATTCCCCTGAATCCTGTGGAAGAGACCAAAATGAAGCAGGTACTTCCCTGTGGTCCATGGAGAACCCATGCTGGAGCAGATTCTCCTGACAGGAATCGTGTGCCAGAGTCCAGTATTCTCTGACCAGGTTCTTTTAGATATTTCACACAGGAAGGTTGTAATATTTTAATACCAAATTTACTTGTCTGAAGATATTTGATGTTACACAGGATTTTGATTTAGCACGGTGATACAGCAATATACTGAAATCCCAATACAAGCATAATATAGCATAGAATCATAGAATCATTAAGGTTGGAAAAGACCTCTAAGATCATCAAGACCAACTGTCAACCCAACACCACCATGCCCACTAAACCATGTCCCTCAGTGCCATGTCTACACGTTTTTTGAACAC
>NW_010554201.1:0-6272 GCF_000687285.1 Phaethon lepturus | reverse complement strand
TCCCTAGGCTGCTTCCTCTCTGCTGTGTTGTATTTCCAGCAGATGACTGGCAAGTTGAAGTCCTCCACGAGAACAAGGGCTAGCGATCGTGAGACTTCTGCCAGTTGCTTTTAGAATGCTTCATCTGCCTCTTCATCCTGGTTGGGTGGTCTATAACAGACTCTCAGCAGGACATCTGCCTTGTTTGCCTTCCCCCTCATCCTTACCCATAAGCACTAGACCTTGTCATCACAATCGTTGAGCTCTAAGACAATCAAAACACTCCCTAACATACCACCCCACCACCTCTCCTTCCTTGCCTATCCCTTCTGAAGAGCTTCTGAAGAGCTTATAGCCATCCATTGCAGCACTCCAGTCATGAGAGTCATCCGACCATGTTTCTGTGATGGTGACTAAGCCATCACAGAAACAATGCAATATACAGTTAGCATAACAATTGCAATAGATAGTATTGCAATATACAATATGAATCACAATACAAACATGATTCCCATTACCGACATCTATATGCTCACCATCCTGATGCTGTGTGTCTCCAGTTGCCAGGAAGGAAGACATGGGTTGAAGTCAACATAAGCTGGCCAATTACTGTCATGGGCAAAACAGTCTTCACTTGGGGAAAACGAATTTAATTTATTGACAATTAAAAGAGATTTGGATACTGAAAAACAAAGACAAAAAATTTAAGTCCTACACCCCCTTCTTCCTAGGCTCACCTTCACTCCTTCATTCCTGACTCTTCTACCTCCTCCCCCTGCCTCAAGCCGCACAGGGAGGATGGGGAATAGGGGGGGTTAAGGTCAGTTTATAACAGGTCCTCTCTGCTTGTCCTTCCTCCTCACACTTTTCCCTTGCTCTTTTGTGGGTCATCTCCATGGGCCACAGTCCTTCAGGCTAAACCTGCTCCGGTGTGGACAGGCCGCAGCTCCTGTCAGGAGAACTTGCTCTAGCATGGGCTCTCCATGGGCCACAGTTCCTTCACAAAATATCCACCTGCTCCAGCATGGGGTGTTTCACAGGCTGCAGTGCGGATATCTGCTCTGGCGTGGTCCTCTCCACAGGCTGCAGGAAATACCTGCTCTAATGTGGTCTCTTCCAAAACTTCCACAGGCTGCAAGTGAATATCTGCTCCAGCTCCTGGAGCACCTCCTCCCTCTCCTTCTCTGACCTTGGTATTTGCAGGATTGTTTCTCACACTTTTTTCCCCTCACTCCTTATTGCCATGCAGTATTTTTCCCTTCCTTAAATATGTTTTCACAGAGATGCCACCAACTTCGCTGTTTTGCTCATCTTTGGCCTCTGGTGGGCCCATTGCCTAGCCGTCTGGAGCTGGCTGTGTCCAGCACAGGGCAGCCCCTGGTTTCTTCTTGCAAAGGCCACCCCTGCAGGTCTCATCCCCCCCTCCACCCCCACTACCAAAATATTGCCACATTAACCCAATATACCTTACTTCCCTCTCTTGGAGGTTTCAGGTTGAACATTACATTTTCTTTGCACTGAAAGGTGCAGAGAGAAGTTGCCTAGGGATTGGTTTTCTATTTTTGTCGGAGATCTTCCTGTTGCACAAATACCAGAATGCTCCCCTGTTACAATACAAACTGTACAGCTTCATAATCCACCCTGGGGTGAGTTTACAAGAATTGTGTTGCAATCACAAAAGGTTTTTCTGTTGCTAGGAGTACTGCTTAATTTGGTTCCAGCCTCTTAAGCAAACTGAGGATTTGCCAGTGACTTAACACAGTAGACCTCACAAGCCATGTGGCTGCTGTACATCAAGGCAGTGTTTGCAGTACAGGCACTTCTATGTCTATTTCTACAGGAAAGGATTTGGCAGGGTGGAGGGTGGGAGACCCTGGTACACAGGCAGCAGCTAAATCATTTAAGGTGTTTTGTTAGTTTAGTTTAGGTTCAGGACATACCTGCTAGCATTTAGTGCATCTACACCAAGATGTCCTACTTTCAGAGCTGTGCTGGCACAGGTTCTAATCAAGTCAGTCTTGAACACTCATGAGGCTCTGTCATTACTGAAACTGGGCAGCCTAGCACCTTAGCTTGTACAAATATAAGTACTAGTGGCAGTACTGTCCACTTTCCAGTTGATAGATAATTTTTATTGTGTGAAGGGTAAACTAGTTATCAATCAGGATTATAAAACCCAAAGATATTTAAATAGATCCTCCCATAAAGATTATCTTTAGGAAAACTCCACTAGATCTTCAAATATTACGTACTTTGAGCACAAAAATAATTTCAGCAGCAGGAAATGATCAACTGCACTGTGTAGATGAAATCCTTTAAACAGATTACATCTGAAGACTCACTGTACATCATCCCACCAACAAAAAATGAACCAAACAAAACCCTATGCACAGAATGGACTCTTTTTATTTTGCCACCAGTTTCTGTCTGTGACCCTGAACTAAACAAACTTTATGCTTCAGATTTACCTCCTAATTCAGGGATATATTTTTACCTCACACAAGGGCACTGCAAGGCATAATACATCTTCACCTAACATACAATGCAAATTATATTTCCAAAACAACCCACCTGCCCCCTGGCACTTTTCTTATCATTCATTTCAGTTAAGTAACATTTGTAGAAAGCTGAACAAGGCTTTAAAAGATGTTATAGTTCAAGAAGTTAAATTGTAAAATAACTATTAAAGACATGACACTGCATTTTTTAAAATTGCATCTTCCTAGGATCTCTAGAAATAAACCTGTTTGTTAATTAAAACAAATCTACTTGACAGAGTTAACAAAGCAGACCCCCCCAACCCAACTCTGTTACTGGGGTAGAACTATAAGAAAAAATTAAGTTGGAAGGAATCTTTGGAGATCACCTAGTCCACTCCCCTGCTCAAAGCAGATCCATTAGATGAGGATGCTCAGGGCCTTGTTAAGTGTGGAATCTCCATCTTTAGAGATACTCAAAACCCACTTTGTGATCATGTTTCAATACTCGGACACACTCATGGAAAAAAAATTTCCTTGCATCTAATCAGAATTTCCCACATCGCAGCTTGGGCCCATTGCCTCCTGTCTTTTAACTGTGCATTTCTTGTAGTCAGCTCATCAGTCGCCTGCATGAAGAAACTGTCATGAACATACTCCAGAAATCTCCTGGATTGCTTATGCCCAACCATATTACCCTTCCATCTACAGTTGCATGAAGAACTGAAATATGAAGACTACTCAAGGCAAGGACTGCATCCCTTTCTAGGAAGAAGGAACAAGCCAAAATTGTGCAAGCATACATCATATCTTTATTTTTATTACTGAACAACTCTCTCCAAAAATGGGCACAGAAATTAAAAATAAAAATTAATTGCACTACTTCATAAAGGATTAGTAGTAACTCAAAAAAAGTACGTTTTGTTAAAAATTTATCAAGCTTGCAAATGATTTCATTACAGATATTCATAATACATTTAAAATATGTTAAATGACGCAATAAAGTGTGATTTTAAAGAAAATGCTTGACAGAATATGATTCTAACAAAACCCATAAGCTTTGATAATCATTAACAAACCAAACAAATAGCCAAATGAGGTAACAATGTACTAAAGGAAAGGAAAAAAAAACCCAAAACACAAACCCCACATAGCTCATTTATAGGAATCTAAATATAACTCAGTCAAAAATGTGTTTTCCAAAAGTAAAACAAAGGTTGGTAAATGCCATTCCAAATATCTCTCAGCTGTTAACACATCTTGTTATCACATTCAAGAACCTTTATAGATGCCATACACAACAAAAAGGTTTACTTTGTACAGTAAGATTTCTGGAAAGAAAATGATAAAATGAGACCTTGGAGATATCTGTAAGCCTTTAAGCCTCTCTCTCTCTCTGTCTCAAGTCAAAGTTATGTTGAGAGCTCTTGTTAAAAAAAACCCAACAAAAACCCTACACCCCCTGCTGCAACAGGTGTGCCAATATGGCAAACCATTAACACCGCCAACACCCCCCCCTACATACCACCATCCCCCTTCCCCCCCCCTCCGTTGGGTAAGTATGGCAGGAAGGCAATGAACATTTCTTTAAGTGTCTTGCTGGATTCTGGTACCATCAGGCACCACAACAGGCTGTGACATTAGACACACATGGCAGTTAATAGCTGAGCATAAATCCCCTTCACCCTCTCTTTTGACGGCTACAATAGAAAAGACTTGGTTGTAACTGGTCTGATCCAATTCGGAATGCATGCATGTATGCTGTTTATACACACTAACCACAGGAAACAAGTCTGCACACATCTGCAAGAGTCCCATGCAAACAGAAGTAACATTCCAGAAGAGATCAGCCACAGGAGTGCAACAATTAAATTAAATATTTTACCAAATTAGATACTCCATCTCCTAAATCTTCATCTGCTACTGTCATGGTTTAGCCCCAGCCAGCAACTAAGCACCATGCAGCTGCTCACTCACTCCCCCCTCCCCCAACAGGACTGGGGAGAGAATTGGGAAAAAATCTCATGGGTTGAGATAAAAACAGGTTAATAGGACAGCAAGAGAGGAGGAAACAACAATGATAACAACAATAATAATACTGACAAAGGAATGTACAAGAACGAGTGATGCCCAATACAGCAATTGCTCACCACCCAGTGATCAATAGCCCGTCCCTGAGCAGCGATTTCCGCCCCCCGGCTAACTCTAGTTTATGTACTGGGCATGATGTTGTATGGTAGGGAATATCCTTTTGGCCAGCCTGGGTCAGCTGTCCTGGCTGTGTCCCCTCCCAGGTTCCTGTGCACCCCCAGCCTTCTTGCTAGCAGCCCAGCACAAGAAGCTGGACTGTCCTTGACTACTTAGCAACAACTCAAAACATCAGCACCTTATCAACAGTTTCTCATCCCAAATCCAAAACATATCCTCACACTAGCTTCTGTGAAGAAACCCAGCTCTATCCTGGCTGAAACCAGGACAGCTACACAGTGTTTTACTGACAAAAAAGGGACATTACTCACCAAGATTTCTCCAGTTACAAAAAGAAGACTACTTTCCCCAAATGTGCCTTGTTCATTACGCGTTTATATCTAGCTTAGAACAAGTGCCGCCTTTCTATACTTCAAACAAAGTGAATACTGAGCATTGTAGTTTTTGTTATGGTTAAATCTGTGCAGCTAGGGTTTTTTTCAGATATATTAGAGACCTTAAGTATTATAAGACGTATACAGCACACACTTTAAAAAATAACCACATGATTTCATTCGCTAAAAAAATAAAATTTACTATAGGTGGTTTAACTTTTTTGATGTTATTGTGAGGAGTCCATTCTTTATGGCCTAGAGGAGAGAGGAAATGGTAATATTTTGAATTTGATATAACAGTATATTTTCGTTTAGCATTCTTAATTATTGACAAGTATGGACAGACTAAAGTTTTGAGTACTATTTGTGTAACTAAAATACAAGAGCATCTGAAACAAGCAAAAACAATAGCTGTAATTAATTGGTTTGTAGAACCTTCAAAGGGCAAACACCATAGAAAACATAACATTGTCTGAAAATATAACTGATACTCAAGCACAGCAGTATACAAAAGTATCAGAAATTACAAGGAACGAACAAAGCTCAGACTGGCACCAAAGTTATAGCAATATTGGTAGCTGTGTCACTTGTACTATTGTAACCAAGGTATTGACACTAAATTTAGGAGAAAACACTTTGATGCCAAAAATCACAATCCTTGTTTAACTATGGTATGTTTAGATCAAGTTACTTCACTGAAATATCTTTAAGTTCTTAACAGTCTGAAGTGTTAGAGAAGTCAATATTTTCAACTGCACAACAAAAAATATTATTTGAAAGGCAGGCAAATTAAAGTTACCTCCCATTTCACGGCATTATTTGTACTGGATGGTGTACCAATTTACTCTTCCACAGTGGAACATTCTGGAGACTTGACAGAAAAAGAAAGAAGGGAAATTTTTTCATGCCAAGCCTATCAGAAAATACAGAAGGCTAAGAAGCAGCACCCAAGGACAACTGTATTCTAGTAGTGAATGACCAACAACAGTCCTTTCTGAAGCACAAAACTCAAAAGTTCTACTACTCTGAAAAAATGTTAAAAAACTTATTTTGTTCATTAAGTCACAGGAATAAAATCATATCCTCTTAGAAGTTATTTTAATTGTATATAAACTGTCTTGGAAACAAAAACATAAGTGATTAAAGCCAATGTTTATATACTAAAGGAGTACATACATAGCGAGTATAATGGTCAAAGTGAAAAAACTGGTAACAACGGATGAGGAGAAGGCTG
>NW_010554200.1:1001-2137 GCF_000687285.1 Phaethon lepturus | reverse complement strand
TCGGGCGGGGACTGTGAAGGTTTTTGGGGTGCCAGGTGGGTCAATGCTCCCCGGTGCACCTGGGGCTGCCCCTCCAGCTCTCTTTTGCCAGGGAAAAGGAAAAAAGGGAGAGCAGAGGGAAAGGGCCACCCAAAGCAGCTTCTTAGCGCAAGTCAAACAAAGGCCCCCGCCCTGAGAGTACAGCACCGTTTGGCAGGTGCTTGCTCAGGTTTTTGGGGCCGCTTGCCCAAGGGCTTGGGTGCTTCTGGTCCCGGCCAGGAATGGGGGGACAGGATGGGGATGGGGCCGGGGCCACCCATCCCGCCGTGTGCCCAGGGAGGGCTCCGCCGCCCTGCTCCTCCGCCCGTCTGGTTTATGGCTGCGGGCGGGAAGACCCGGGGCTTGGGGTTTTTTTTAAGCCCGGTGGCTGTGGGATGGGTGGGGGGTGCACCACAACCCCAGAGCATCCCGCAGGTTTTGGGGACGGGACCCCCATCCCCTCCCCAGAAAGCACCCGTGGCCGGGCTGGAGCTGCACAAGCTGTTACCCGTTCCCTTTTGTGCTGGGAGCAGCGTGAGACTGGATTTAAGGCTGATCTGCTAAAGCTCTTCTTTTAATCCAGAGCAAATCAAGGAGAGCTTTGGAAGCCGGCGCCATCTCTCAGGGAAACTGTTTGGGTGGTGGGGGCAGCTCAGTGGTGCGGACAAGCCTTCTCCCTCCTCTTCCTCGCTGCGGTGCTACCAAAACCCCTCAGAGACTTGGGCTCCAGCACCCAAACCAATGCCCCTGCCCGGGTCCCCGTGGGGTCAGGCTGGTGCGGGTGCTGTTTGGGTGGCCACAGTTCCTCCAAGCGTTTTTCCAAGGTTTTTTGGGCTTTACCAAGGATGGCCAGAGCTTCCTCATGGTGCAGGTGATGCAGAGCCTCACAAATCATCCTTCTGGGGGTGTTAAAATCCCCAGTGAGTGCATTACTCATCCCCACCAGTACCGCTGCGGTTAACGGGGCCGCAGCACATGGCTATTAATGACATTTAATTAACGCCTCGGGAGCAGACCTGGGCCCAGCAGCGTGGAGCCGAGCAGCATTTGGCAGAGCTGCGGGGACGGTAACGCGGTGTGCCGGGTACCCGGGCGCTGGCGTCCGTCCTACGGCAAGC
>NW_010554200.1:696-949 GCF_000687285.1 Phaethon lepturus | reverse complement strand
TGGCGTATTTTCCCCTTTAGTCTTTTAAACCCTTTTTTCCCCCCAGCTGGGATTTAGAGCAAACAGGGACCCCCTTTCCTTGGCCATGTGTCCCATTCCCCTTTGGGGACTGCCCGGTTTCTTTTGCGGGGCTTGGGGGTTGGTTCAGGTTTTGCACGCTCCTTTTTTATTGCAGGCTCCGTTGCAAAAGCTGCTGCTCTTTTTTTTGCTTTTAAATAACCTATTTGGCGTGTTGGTTTTTTTTTTGTTTGTG
>NW_010554200.1:378-623 GCF_000687285.1 Phaethon lepturus | reverse complement strand
CCTCTCCCCTCGCGGGGGCTTTCTCTTCCCAAAGCCTCAGGATGGTTCTTGGGGAGGTTTCTCCACGGATGGAGCCGTTCCCTGGCGTTGCCATGGAAATTCAGCAGGCTCATCCTCTTCTCGGTGGCCTCCAGGACTCCCCGCATACTGGAGACAGATGGGGACGGGTTGATTTTGGGTAGTTTTTCTTGTAAGAGAGTAAAAAGAAAGTTCTCCTCCGGGGGTCGGCAGCAGCGGTCAAGAGC
>NW_010554200.1:0-216 GCF_000687285.1 Phaethon lepturus | reverse complement strand
AGAGGTGTCTCGGAGCCCCTCCAGCACGGCCCGCTGCCCGCACACCCACGCGATTCAGGGGAAGACCCTAAAAGCTCCCCGTGCTCCTTCTCCCTGCCGGCTGCTGCAGCTGGTCCTCCCAAAATCGGGACAGCCCCCTCAGCCCCATGGCTGACCCCGTGCCTGCATTCATCCGGGGGCTCGCAGGGTGCCGTTGGGTCTCTTTGGAGGTTTTTT
>NW_010554199.1:9988-22897 GCF_000687285.1 Phaethon lepturus | reverse complement strand
GGCCGAGACCCTGTCCCGTAATCTCCGGGCGACTTGGGAGAACCGGTTAAACACCTTCCATGGGGGAGAGAGGAGCCCGGCCCCCCGCCGCCTGCACCTTCCCCTCCCTGCCGGAGGCTGCTCCGCTCCTGAGGTAAAAAAAAAAAAAAAAAAAAAAACCCCCCCTCCCTCCCCCGACACCAGCATAAAAATACCCCTCCTGCCTTCCCCGACACCAGGACTCTTGTGAGGGAGGGGGGACACCGCGGGGGACACCCCACAGAGACCCGGGGCCTGGCGAGCCCCTGCCCCGCTGGATGCCGCGTCCCTGAGGAGGAAACCCCCCCAGACGCATAACCCCCTCGGCCTTTCCGCCGGGGGCTCGCTCGTCTGCAGGGAACGCACACAGCTCGGTGGAAGGAGGCGAGCCCCGCACCAGAAACCACCCTCCCAGCAGCAGCGAGAGCAAGAAAACCTCCTTCCCCTTCCTCCTGCACAACTCGCTGTCCCCTCCCTTCCCTTTTCCCGAACGCTGAATGCTGATTTCTGAGATGAAAATCTTCCTCTTCGGACAGCCAGGACTCGTATGAAGGACACGCAAATATTGGATCATAAATAAGAAGCGAGTCTGGCCAGCTCAGAAACCCAGCCCAAAAGGAGCAGCATCAAGAATCCACCCTTCTCCTGCACAACTCATTCCCCACCCAACACACACAGAATACTAATTTCCTGAGATAAGATCTTACCCCGCTAAACAACCACACACACGCATACACACACACAGAGTGTATATTATTGCTAAATATAATAGGTTAAACCCAGCAGCACGGGAAAAAGGCTCTTCTGCAACTCATGCCCCCTTTTCACCCTTCTGAATGCTGAGATCTTGAGGTAAATTTTTCCCTTACCCACAGCAAAGACTCTTTTTGAACAGGACACAAATATATATTAGATTATAGAGATGTATTAAATTATTCCAGATTTAAATCTATTTTTTGCTGCCAAGGGGTCGGGGGACCAGACGTCATTGTATATTTTTTTTTTTTTGTTCCCTCTTAACTCATTTATGGGCGAGTCAAGGCTGCTGAAGAGGGAAAAAACAGGATAGTTAGAATCTCTTTATCCTTATTCCCCAGAAGCTTTTTCTCTCATTGCTGTGCATTTCCTTTAGAAAAAGGAAACCTCTTATTTTGTGAACCAAAGATTTATTTTTCCCTTCCTCCTGGCCAAAGGAAGGAAACAGACACAAATTGACACACTTAAGTAGTTGAAGAGATCTATCTTTTGCAAAAAAACCAATCTGAAATTAAATAAAGATTATCCAAATCTGAATTAAATAGCGTGGAGGGAGAAACTGGAATATCTAGCTAAAACCAGGATACTTGCTAATCTCGCCTCAGAAGAGGACGAGGTAAACACTAAACATCAACTTGTTCTTACAGGGAGGGTTCGAACCCTAAATATAATAAATGGGGGATTACGGGTTTGGAGTGTTAGTGCAAAACAACACTGGAAATAAGTCAGCTTTTCCAGTCAGATTTCATCCACATCTGCAGCCTCCACACCATCATCAAAATGCAACCCCCAGCCCTGCTGCTTTTATAAATAATAACACAGCTGCCAATGGCAGTACTGCTGGGTCAGCTTGGCTCTTTCCTGCTCCAGCTGCCCATAATATTCAGGATGAGATTCTGGGGTCAGAAAAATCTAAAACTCAGCAACAGGAAAAGCAAGAGTCCCTAGAAAAACAGCAGCTTTCCCCTGGTCAAAGTCAGGAAGCAGGCATGCTCTCTGAACCTGAGAAAGCTAAAACTGAAGAAAATCAGGGCGATAATTCTTCAGAGAACGGCAATGGAAAGGAGAAAATAAGAATAGAATCGCCGGTGTTAACAGGATTTGATTATCAAGAGGCTTCGGGGCTAGGTACTTCGACGCAGCCCTTGACATCCACTGCATCTTCTCTGACTGGTTTTAGTAACTGGTCTGCAGCTATAGCACCTTCTTCTTCTACAATAATCAATGAAGATGCAAGTTTTTTTCACCAGGGAGGGGTCCCTGCTGCCTCAGCTAATAATGGTGCTCTGCTGTTTCAGAATTTTCCACATCACGTCAGCCCTGGCTTTGGTGGTAGCTTTTCCCCCCAAATTGGACCCCTCTCTCAACACCACCCTCATCACCCCCATTTTCAGCATCATCACAATCAGCATCAGCAACAGAGGAGGTCTCCTGCAAGTCCTCATCCACCTCCATTCACACATAGAAATGCTGCTTTTAATCAATTGCCTCATTTGGCTAATAATCTTAACAAGCCACCTTCTCCATGGAGCAGCTACCAAAGTCCATCGCCTACACCATCTTCATGGAGCCCTGGTGGCGGTGGATATGGTGGGTGGGGTGGGTCCCAAGGTCGAGACCACCGCAGGGGACTGAACGGAGGGATAACACCCTTGAACTCCATCTCGCCCTTAAAGAAGAATTTTGCAAGTAATCATATCCAGTTGCAGAAATACGCTCGACCCAGCTCAGCCTTTGCTCCAAAATCGTGGATGGAAGACAGTTTGAATAGAGCTGACAACATTTTTCCTTTCCAGGTGAGCATACTCTCTTATATCCATAAGAAAAATAACACGTAAGTGCATTAAGATGCCCTAGGAAGGGCTGGGTGTTTGGACAGTGCAGTCTGATTGCATGACTTCTGTGCTTGCTGCTAAAAAAAAACATGGTTAACTTGAAATGTCATAGTGTGAATTACGGTCCAAGCTGTGAATAATTTTTTGGGTTTTTTTTCATAGTGATGGTCATATAAATACCTGTTGCCCACCAGACATCTGTATTAGCCAGTTTCCTTCAGCTTAATACTTACACACTTTCAGAAGTAGCCGATGAACAAATTTAGTTACAAGTAGCAAGTATTTCTACAAAAAGGAGTGAGGAAAAAAAGTGCTGCCTGATGAAGTATGAAAGATCTGAGGCCTTCTGAAGTATCTGAGAATGTACCACATCTGAGAAAAAGTATTAAGTATTGTATTTTGGTTTACAGTATCATATGGACTTGCAATGCAACATAATTTTTGTAGCATTTTTTTCAAAACTTTGGTTTTTTTTGCATGGTGGTAATCAGCGCAGTTTGCTTTTCTCAGTAATGGCAGCAAATTTTGGTTACAGGTCCTTAAATCATCACCAAAAATAGATCTGGACGCGTGTCAGTTGGTGGTCTCCTGTATTTTAATATGGCCTTATCCTGGCAGGAGGCAGGTTGTCTGGCAGTTCAGCCTCTCCTTCTAGGCTGACTTTTTATGAATTTGAAAATAACTGTATAATGTTGAACCTAATTTGCAGTAAAAAAATTATGACCACTAGTTAAATCTAGCTTTTGTGTGTGTGTCTACCTTTTGTAAACTCCTTTGGGGTGAATCGAAAAACCCAAGAGTTCTTTGACGTTTAGAGGGTTGTTTTTCAAGATCTTCAAATGAGGGCAAAAGTAAAAATTTCAAAATGATTGCGGTATTTCTAGCCACGCTGTAAGAACCGGGGTGACCTCCTTCAAAATAATTTGAAAGACCTGTAGATTAAAAAAATAAGTAATGTGTATCATGTTATACACCATCCAAAAGAAATATAAATATATTTAATAATGACTTTGCAGACTCAGAGGTAGGTTCAGTCCTTCCTAAACTCTTCAGCGTCTGGGCCCAGCCTTCCGACAACGGAGCAGCTGCTGCCAGTAACTTCCCATTAGAGACCTTTTTCCTGCTGCAGAGCTACTAGCTGGTTCAGTATCAGGTAGAGCCCTTGTAAATTTAGAATGCGTAGTATTAATTGATTTTTAATGTCAGGATTTGTAATTAATATAATGAACCTGTGGCCAGCGTACCAAATTTATACACTCAAACGATTAGAAAAGGGGACACAGCTGGAGTCGGTCTCTTTTCAGCCTCGCTGCGGCGAGACTTGGCTCGCAGTTTAATTCATTCTGTACCCTGACACGTAGCTGATGTTCAGAGTGACAGAATGAGATCAAGTGTGTCCTTGCTGCTGTGTATAAGGCCCAAATATATACGCAGCAATAGAAATGTGCTTGGTTTGACATCAAGGACATTACAGGAAATTGGCAAAGCCAACCTTGACTTCTGGGTTGTGTTCCAAACATAAAATATAAGACACACATATTTTGATGATGGTAAAGAAATAATTTTTGTGTAGCGTGTTGGTATCTGTTTACATAAACACTGAGATGAAGCTGTACATGTCAAGACCAAGTCTGACACTTCTTCATGCCAAGAAAAGGAAAGTGTTGAAGTGCTTTCCAGTCTGTTACTATCACTTCTGTGAAGAAAGGGGCAGGGCAGCAAAACAGGACTTCAGCACTGCAGACCTAGAAAGATGCTGATTAATTTTGAAGTCATCTTGGACAACTGCTTTTTATAACTTTTTTTTTGTGTAAAATCTTTAGCTCCTTTGGTCACTTAGTCATTTGTGTGTTGAAAGCATACTGAATTTTTGAATCGCTGGAAACAAATTATGTAAAACTTGACCTTTGATGCCTTTTTATTTTTTCTTGATTATGCTGATTGTATGCCTGACTCAAAGCAGAAATAAGGAGTTTTGCTTATTGTATATTTGAGTTCATGCATATATATATATATATGACCTATCCTTGATGATGCAGTCATGTACTGGACAAGGCTATTTTGTTACTGGAATCTTCTTAGATTCCTGGTTAGGAAATAATTGAAAGCTGTCTTTGCTGCAGCAACATAATGGAGTAATTTGATACAACTATTCCTTTCATTTAATATTTATGTTTTGCTGCCTAAATCATTAACCACTGTTCCTGCAATCTAGTGAAAATTAGTTTCTTTAGAAGGCAAGATTGCAAGCAGTTGCAAATATTTGGGATCGCTTTTTCCCCCTTAAAGATTCTCTCTACTGCAAAGCATGGTAAAAGACAGAAGTCTATGTTTTGCTGGAAATCTTAGGGTAACCAAGTGTAAGTGCTTGTTTCCTCTTTGGGGAGGACAACATTGCATAATGTCCCTATAAGCTACTAGTGTGAGCTACTGCTCACTTCAAATATTTCTGCCCATGGCCCTTAGATGCTTGTCATGAAGTGGGCATTCGAAATGGCGCAGATAAAAGGAAAATACCGTGGTGATCTGTTTGATAACCTTGTAATTTGATAATTGCTTGCTAGGTATTGAGAGCCGCATGCAAAACGTGCTTTTTGTTGTAAGTGTTTTTCATTTGTCTCATAACATTTCAGAAATAGCATGTCTGTAGGAACCTCTTGTTGCAGAGATGGAACTGGAAGCAAGACTGGAGGAGCCTGTTACCAGAGCTGTTAATTTCATTAAGTTTTGATATTGTGCTTTAGCCACTGGGCAGCCTTCCTCCTTCAAAGATCTTTTGAAAAGAGAAAAGCCATTGTTCTTTGTGCGTTCATTTGAAAAGGAAATGGTCTCCAAATGAAAAAATGGTTCCTAAATTAAAAAAAAAAAAAAAAAAATTAGTCTTTTTGACACAGCAGCATTCCCTGAGAATTAATAAATGAAAATGCTTTGACTGTGACTATTGCATCTTACGAAGTTACTGATTTTTTAAAAATAATTCCTTCTACTTCTCTCCCAGCAGCGCTGCCAAACTAAGTGCTCAGTGATTGCATTTTACTGCAGCATTGCCCTCAAGATTGTTTTGGCTTTCCTTTTGCTGTGTACTTGCACTTCCTCATGAGTGGAACATCCTGCCTGTTATGCAATGCATAAATCTTGCTTTGATAGGCATCTCCAGGTTTCCAGATCGCATCTTCAAATGTGTGACGACGTTTTTTAAATTGGTCTTTGAAGGCACAAGCAAGTTAAGCAATAGTGTTCAGCTTTCTGTAAAAATGCTTAAAAATAATTTGTGTTTCTTCCTGGAATCAGGCTTGAAAATAACTGCCCATTTCAAAGAATTTTGTACATGAGAGCAGTTCATTATACCCACTTGTTGAAAATGTTTTTTCCTTTCTTCTGCAGTGGCTAGTTTCCAGGTATATAACCCCTTCCAAATCCATTGAGGGTCTGTGCCAGAGAGACTTTCTCTTCCCCCAGGCAGATATGGAATGTTTGAGAAAACACATAAGGGATTACAGAATGTGTTTTAATTCTGAGCTATACGTCATGATTTGTTTGCCTGTAGAAATGGGTTGATTTAATAAGTGCATTAAACAAATTCACAGGGAACTGGAATTAAAAAAAAAAAAAACAACTTCTTGAATGCATTTGCCAGCCTTTCCTCTTGAAGGAATTTTGCAAATAAATTTCTTTACCATGCCTTTTTATTTTAATATTTGTTCTTTGTTTTTGAGGAACCTTTTCATAAATCATGGTGGCTGGTTGCATAAAATGAGGTTACTTGTTTTGCAGAATTTTATTTTTATCCTAGCAGTAGCAATTATTCCAAGAAATTTCAAGCTATCATTTTAAACTAGAATAAATACTTGAAGTTGGATTTTTTTAAATGTCTGTTCACCCATTTTTCTATAACTACATCAGCTGTGTCATAACTAGTGTTTTGTATGCAGTTCCCCACAGCTACTGATCTGTGGAATTAGAAGCACTCTGATGTGGTATGACATGCACAAGTTAAGTACTGTGGAAGTTAACACTGTTCTTGTTTTATAAACTTACTACTGATGTTAATACTTCAGCTTTGGCCCTCTTATGTGTTCAGGGTTTCTTTTTAAAGAGAGCTTTTGTTAGAAGCTATTTGAATTATGTTTGCATTTTCCTAAGACTAAAAGGAATATTCTTATTAAGTATTTTGCTTTGAAAATGGCATACTTAGAAGCCCAACACAAAGATTGAGAACACAAGATATTGTGGAAAATAATTTCTAGAAGATACATAAAAAACTATGTTGCTAAAATAGAATCAGACACATTACTGGAAATTTTTATAAAGGTCTGTAATTTCTAACAGTTAAAAAAAAAAGTTCAAGTTTGACAAAACCAGAAGTGCTCCCTCCAAAAAAAAACTCCGATGTTATGCGTCACTTAACTTTTCCAGCTTTTTCTTATTGTTCCCTGGTGAAGCTATAAAAGATGATCAGGGCAGCACACAGCAACATCCGTTCAGGAAAAACCTGTTTATTCAAAGCCTTTAATTCACTGGATACTGGACTGGGAGCTGGAATACAGCACTTGCAGGATGGTGGGAAGGAGGGGAGGCTTACCCAGAAGCATAATCAAGTTCAAATTTGCTTTGCAATTAAAAGAAAAATGTGGAACTTGTATTTAGTGCCTACAGTATTACCTCTCCCTACACATTTTACTTGGACTGAGACATAAGGTTTTTTAATTGTGGGGAAATATGTACAAGGTTTCAGAAAGTTTCAGGCTTGCTGTGCTATAATGAGGGTAGAAAACGTGGTGGTGAGTTTTCTGGTTTTCACAAGTATTCTGGTTTGACAAAGATTTATATATCTAAAATAAGCCCCAGTTTTACAACTACGCCTACTCCATAAATACTGCTTAATCACCTTCAATAAATTGCTTAACGCAATGGCATACTTTGCATTATTATTGATGCCTCGGTCTTCAGAGAAATATTTTATGAGATTAGGCACAGCCTTAGCTACCAGCAAGTGCTCATACCCTGCCAGGCTTTACTTTTTGTACAATTTGGGAGTTTGGCATTGGGAGGCCCATCACGGGAAGCACTGAATAGAAACTCTCAGGTTCTGGAATCTTAATTGTTCCGGTGATGATAAGGCTGTGGGTGCATATTAAATGCAATGAATCTGCACTTTATAGGTAAATTAGAGGTACGTTTTTCTGATGTGCAGGAGAATTTAGGTATGGGATTTTTTAAGTGCCAAGTATGATCTTTTTTGGAATGAAAGGTCTTTGGACTTTGAAAAATAGGCTCCATTTTTTACAAGACCTCTAAACATAAAATAAGCTGTCTGGGTGCTAGTGGGGAAACCACTGTAGTCACAGAGGTGGAGTGGTTTGCCCATGCTGTATGAATCCAGTGGCAAACTTTTGACATGAAGCCCTGAGTTCTACTCTCTATGCTTTAACAATGAGATTGCATTATTATGAGCACTCTACATACTAATAAATTATTTCTATACAGTAGGAGAATCAGAATATTTTTATTTTTCTGTAGACAGAGCTGACCAGTGCATAGTTCAAAACTGTTGTGTTTGCTGTTGTAGAATATTTAGTCTTGACAGCTCTCTCTTAACCAGATCTGCTACCTGTATATTATTGTGAAAACAATACTGCATATTCAAAATTATGTTTAATGAATGTCTTTTGAAATGTTGGCTGACATTTTAAACACAGGAATGGATTAAGACTGCAGGTTGTTTTCTTTCTCTCTTTTTTTTTTTTGTGTGTGCCCTTGTATTCAACCTGATGCCTTTCTGCCTCAGTTCTGTTTCCCAAGGCTGTGTGTGCCCTTTGAGCCCTCTGATAAAGCACAACTTCAGATGCACTAAACATACTTGTGCAGAGCCCAGTTCTAGTGATCAACCTCGGTAACTAATATCAGTCTGTAGTTAACTTATTTTCTTACTGACGTGTACATATTCTGCTTTACTCCAGGGTAGTCAGTATGCCTATATCTTAAGTAAATTAAAAAGTATACAGGAAACAATCCAGCTCCACGGAAAGCACTGTAACTTTGTGAATTGATCCATTAAAAACACCACCATATTGTTATTAATTCTCTCCACAGGAAGTCTCTTGAAGAAAACATTACTTTTTTTCCTAAGTACAGTGTGGCTTATGTGCTTTATAACTCATAACTGATGTGTACCTGAGAATAACTCACATTTAGTTGCCGGTTAATGATCAATATCTTGACTGTTAACAGCTTTTTTGGTGTTATGGAATTAAATGAATAGTTACACGTTTCTTCAGCAATACAGCCACTACTACTAATCTGTCATCAGTCTTTATTTTTATGTTAGGGTATATAACACATATATATATTTCAGATATAATATGTATTTTTATGTTTATATTTATTTCTGATAAAATGTGCTGGTCATCTTGGAAGTTAAGACTGGCAAAATTTGTGCTACTGATTTCAAACCAGTCTTGGAATAAAAGGCCTTTAAATTGTATTAAAATCCTAAAAAACTACCAATGGTGACTTCCTCTAGCAGTGTGGACCTTTTCAGTATCAGGACAAATAGTCAACTAAATTAATGGAGTTCTTTCATAATAAGCACTGTGCAAACCTCTGAATCAGTTGAGCAGGGCATTTTGGCTGGTCTGTATTTAGGACATACATGACTCTGACATCTTTTTATTGGATAGATGTACACAGGTTTACTTATATACCAAGTTCTTGAGTTACTCTGCATTTCCAGAGAGTTGGACTGCTGCATTAATTTCAGGAATATATCTGAATTCAATAACAGTAACTAACAATAGTAGTGGCTCTTAGTGTTGTGCTTAACATGATTTGCCGTCTTCTAATTAATAAGCAGAGACATGGAAGAGCAAACTGTTTCAAACAACCCAGGAATAAGACTCATCTTCCCAAGGGTGCTGAGGCTGGGACAATTCAGCACTGTGAATTGGCAATGGTGGTTAGATGTGCTGTAAGCACAGAGCCCTTTTGTTGGCAAGATAGGCAAGAAACAGGTAGTAACAGATGAGCATTTTGAGGGTCCTCTAGCCTGTGACAGTCTTCTCCATTGCTATGAGAAGTTACTGGAACCACTGGAGAGCGTGAGTATGAGCATGGGCCGCATTTTAGCCAGTCCTCTTTTTTATGTGATCGATTGCTAATAGCCGCAGGTAGGAATACGACCAGTTAATCTTTTGTATTGGTGTGCAGGGTCATGTTTTGAAGTGTTTGCAGTATGATTAGAAGCTTATGGACCTTAGACGACAAAAGTGACAGCTAGCTGGTTCACTTGGAAAGGAAAAACTATGAATTCCTCACTACAAAAAGCTTCCATTGGAGAACGTGTCAGCTAATTAGCTCAATTAAATTTTTTTTTCTCAAATGTTCATGATATTAAAAATGTACCATTGGAGCAAAACCCTCTGTTTGTTACTAAGCTCAACCCAACGTAACAGACATTTTAGAGACAAGAGGCTGTCTCCGGGCTCACGTGCTCGAGCACATACACAGAACAATAAACTAGAAATTACTCAGCTTGGGTTTCTCCCTTCGTGTCTCTCGGACAACTGAAATATTAAGTGCCACAAATTTAACAAAGACTTAGAACTACTGAAGTTCTGCATTTTGTGAAATAAAAATTTTGTAGCTCTTCATGGTTTGGACTTGAGGTTAATTCCACACAGAGAAACACAATACAGTATGAAAGCCAGAATGGAAGAAGGAATAGCAACTGAGGGATGTCAGGTTTTCAGAAAATGCTCCCACCTGTGTTTTAGGCTATTTTTGTCATGTTTTGAGGACTGTGGAAAATGTAGATACTGTCTTCCAGCATCCATTCCTGAGTTTACACAGCTGTTGGATCCCAGTGGGTCCAGGATGCAGACCCAAAGACTTCTACTCAATTCTGCTAAGGTCTTTTAGTGTAACTAGAGCCTGAAATAGTATGAACTAGTAATGTCTAAACCAAAACAAACTAAATACTAGTAGGAAAGGAAGAAGTCAGTAGGAAATGTGTGAAAATAAACCACAGAATTTAAGAATTTAAATGCTCGTGATAGTTTCTTTAAGGTGCTTCAATTACTTTGTAATATAAATGCCCAAGGAAATAAATACTGTGGGGAGACAGGGCAGTACTATGCTTTTTATAGCAAATTTGATATTGGGCTAGACGAATAAAGCAAACGGTTCCAAACTCTGGTCTTCCTAATGCTACTTGAAATGCAGCACATCGGGTAGTAATAGTTCAGCTATTCTGTGTCGGTAATGAACTGTTCTGGCGAGAGGAAAAATATCAGAACATTTCACTGAAAACCAGCATTTCGTAGTGGTCAGAAGTGACTTATGAACTTGGAAATGGATTGGGACTCTAGGAGCTAGTGGGTTCCTGCTCTTAAAAGTAGTGTTAGGTGTTTAAAGTTCAAGATGACTGATCATTGTCAGATACAAGGAATGCCTCTGGCAACACTGCAATTAATATTGCTTTAGCACTTCATCACTGGAAGTAAAGGACATTATAACTTGATACACAACAGTCTGTGTGCAATACCGTTTTTTACTTCACCGCTGGTTTTAAAAATTATCAAAGCTGGATCTGTGTGCTTTGGAGAGATTTCAGCTTCACAGCTAGAGTTAGGGACAAAAAAATATACATTCACTGCTGTTATAACAATAGTTGTAGAGAAGCAGTTTAGAGCAAACGTCTGTCTTGAATTGCGCACATTTTGCTTTCTTATTTGAACAGATACTTTCCATGTTTGATCTCAGTTCAGAGGTGACTCTCTTAGAGCATGAACAAAACAAAATCTTTAGAATTGATGTTAGAGTTCTTGGACACAGAAAAATTAAATTTAAGGTGGATTGATACAATATATACAATTATTATAATTGTATAAGATTCTACAAATGTCCAAATGTATAAATACATTGGTAACATGGATAGGTGAATAATTTTGGGAATGAGTGTGATTTTTTTTTTTTCCTCCATTAGGGACCTTTTATGATACTGTAAAGATTTCAAAGTTTATATATAATTTCTGTTACACTGAATTTGCTAATTAAAATAATGCAGTGCCAGGATATTTTACGTTGTCTTGTGCTACTGTAAGCCAATTTTTTTAAGACATGGAGTTTATTGTTTTAGTTGGGAAAGTCTGAACCATGCGTGTGTTAAATGATGGCATTGCTTAATATAAAGCAGAAATATTTGGTAATATACTTCAGATGGCTTGAAATAATGAAACAGTAAGGTACATGAGACATCTTGCTGTCTCATCATCCATTTGTTGAGTCGTCCTTCAATTCTAGTAACACTGGGAATACCAAAACTTGTGAATTCAGGGAATTAAAAATCAGAGCAAAGTTGTCATCTAGTAAACCAGACTATTCAGAATGCTACTGCTTGTATGGCGTATTTTATAATTATGCAGAATTTAAACTGTCTGTCCAGAGTTAGATTGTTTCAGTTATTGAGGTTGTAGTTTAGGTGGAGGAAACTGTATTTCTGGAATTTTGATTTTCTGGGCTGAAATACCTACTTTATGATTTCTCCTTGCAATTCTATCTCCCAGGATATGATCTTTACTTCCTAACTGTGGAATTATTTTAAACAAAGTTTAACTGTGTAGTAAGGAATTCAAACTAAATATTGAATTCGGGTTCTTAAGTGATTGGTTATGATAAATACAGACCAGATTAATATTTAAGAATATTCTAATTTTGAATATTCCTATATCAGACTGACTTTACCGGTGTATGTGTTTTTGCTTAATTCTGCTGTAGTAATGTAGAACAAAACTGAAGTTTTTATGTTTCAGGTGGTATTGTTCAACACTGTGTGTTACCTAAACTGCCTTTCTTTGTATTTGCTTGCAGGATCGCACAAGGACTTTTGACATGCATTCACTGGAGAACTCACTAATTGACATAATGAGAGCTGAAAATGATTCACTGAAAGGTAAATTTAGGAAGACGCTATTTCCTTCAGTAAATAAATGGGAAGATGTGCTTACTTAGAGTTAAGAAACTTCAGTTTTGGTTAGGAAAAGGGAAGTTACGTTGTGCATCTAATGCATGTCAGTCAGCTGGGGTTGGCCTCCTTTTCTCAGTTGTCTCTGGATGAGGCTGTTGCAACACTTGAGCACTTGAGCGTGTTCTGTCTTTATACAAAACAATGCGAAACAAACATAAGCTCATCTTTTGTGTAAGTTGCCAGTGTTTTTAATAGATGCAATGTGTGCAGCCTGTAAAAACGATCAACTTCAGAAATCTCGTGCAGCCGAGACATAACTTTTTGCTTAATAGCGTG
>NW_010554199.1:4229-9957 GCF_000687285.1 Phaethon lepturus | reverse complement strand
TGCTGAAGTCATCATTCTTTCTGTCTTGGGGAAGAATGAGGTTTACCTATGTCATTTTGAGAAGAACACTCAGCATTTCATCATAATTTGTTCTAGTTCTTTACCTCTCTTTTTGCTGCTGCCTTGAGTTGCAGAATTCTTTGTGCCATTGGGAAAGGAAAAAAGGGGGAACTGACTTGCAATTGGTATTTATTTTATTTTTTTTTTCTCGCAAAGATAATCTTTCTTTGAAAATATCTCAACTTACAAAGTATTCAAAGCATTGTCTTCATATTTTATCTAAACCTGAATAGAAACTGCTTATGGTATACAATTCAGAAGTCTAGTTTCTTACTCTTGTTCTGTATAATGAGTAATCTATTTAATTCGATGGTTACTTGTATAAGTAAAAGTAGTCAAATTCTTACTTACGCTCATTAAGTTTTGTCACCTGTCATGAGACCACTAAAAAACCAAACCTGTGTTTGTGGTTTCTGAAGGCAAATTTCTTTCGCTATCAAGGCTTGCGGTGTTAATGAAATCGGGCTTGTTTTAATAGTGGTTCTTGCTCAGAAGACCAACCTTTGATAAACTGGCAATAACTTGCATTTGTTGCATTCACCTTGGTCTGAAATGCAGCTTGCATTTCACATCCTCAGTACTGTGCCACAGTTCAGGGTGATGAGAAACACCAAGAAATACGCTTTCCCATTGAAATGACAAGGAGAGCTTCATGTAGATAAAAGTAATGCCAAATTAATTTAAAAACCCAACTTACATTCCCTTCTTATGTGGCGGGGGCCAGGCTTTTTTAATGACAAGTAGTTATAGCTTTCATTTGTTTTATATCCTGTCTGGCAACATCCTGTGCCCCCAGCATTGGACACCGAACCAAGAATCGGGTGCCCTTCCTTGACTGCAGGATTTGCAGGACCTGGGATTTGCCCCGAGACCTTCTATTCCACTGTCAGGCAGGCCCAGCCCAGGTTTTAGCTGCTGAAATCTGGCAAGATAACAACCCAAGGTGATACGGCTGTAGAACATGTAAAATTGCCCTTTAAATTTGAATTTAACAAAGTCAGGTTCATATGTATTCAGCAACTAAACAAGGGTAGTTCTGTACAGTAGTATGATTTGTAGTTTAAATGCTTTGAAAAGATTCTTTGCAATTGAATATTTTTTTTGAGTGCTTACCATGTTTTAAGAATGATGGAATAAGTGTGTCAGCAAAGAATATGTATAGTTCTGATACACATTAATTCCTGCTTGAGCTTGATTGTTAATCCCCTCTGCAGAGTCATCTACAGTTTGTCTAAAGTTTTGTGTGTGTTGTATCATACTGATCAGAATGCAGTTATATTGTTCTGGTATTGTTCTGGGAATTATTTCTGAAGTTATTCATAAATTGTTCTGTTTCATGGTTAATAGTTACAAAACTACAAAGAAAAAGTCTCAAAACTGAGATGAAAAATTTAAGTGATCCTACATGAAATACTTCATTGTGAAGCCTCATTTTTCAAGGATTTCCTCAGCAAAAACATTTACGTTTGCTTACAGTGAAATATGCAGTATGCTGAATTTGACTGCTGCTTATCTGGTATGGCAGACTTAATACAGTAACTTATTTGCTGTAATATCCTTAGGAACGGATCTTTATTCAAACTAGGATCTACCATGTTGTCATAATGCTGCAGTGATTGTCTGTAAGTAGGGCAGGATTTGTAAGGAGAAGAAATACTTTTAAGTTAAACCAACTGATACAGCTGGAAAAAATTGGAACTTGCTAGTACAAAACATGTTTCAAGTCAAGCCTGAAGAAGGGCTCATGTGATCACAAGCCTTTTGTGGGTTTTTTCCATCTGCATCAGTTGGTGTATGATATGTCAACACAGATTGTGTCTCCTGTTTTCCCTTTTCTTGCCTCACCTTCATTTAAACTGATTGAAAGGAATCTTTAAAAACCTTGGATCTAGAAATCTTCAAATTTTACAAATTATGGTTGTCAGTTCAAATCTTGCTTGCCTCTTCAAACACCTGCAGTTAAATAAGAAGATCCATAAGAAGTTTTTTGTTTTGCATTTTAAATGACTTAATCAGTGCATACAGTGCTTTTAAAACTAAAGTTGGATGCTCTCGGAAAGGAAAAGCTTCTGGGTTTCAGACTTTAAAAATAGCCTGGGCAAGACACTAATAAAACATGCTGTAGAGAGCAATCTCAGAATGGCATGGAAATAATTCAGATGATCTAATAGGTCTCACTGCTATCTTGTGATTCTTTGAGAGGCTTTAATATTGACTCAACATGAGTTTAGTATATAACACTAACACCACTCCCTTTCATATTGCGAGAAAGAAGTACTATGTTAAAATATACCTTCAAAACACCTTAAAGAGAATGGACGTGGTAACAGACACCAATCACAGGTTGGAAGCCACTGTCTCTTGGAAAGAATTTCTGTCTTTAAATGGTATGTTCAGAGCAGCAGGTTTGGATCCTGTAATAAAATTGTAAGTAGGAATTCTTCAAAATTTAACAAAACTCATTCACAGTGTGTGCTTCTTGACTGAGCTGATTAGACCGTGCTAGCCTTGGATTTGTTCAGGACAATAATAATCATATTCTTAGGTTGTCTTGCTATATGAAATAAATAGCGTTTCCTACCTGAGGTACAAAGGTTCATCTTAAGGTCATTGATTCAGTACATTCAATATTACCTTTTAACGCTTTTCATGGGCATTTTACCATTTTTTCCCCCCTCCTTTTAAGGTATATTTTTAACCCTGCTCAAATCCTCTTCCTTTGCTGAGCATCTGCCATTTCAATATGTTATTTTTATCCACACAAGTGAGTGTGCTGCATGCTGCATAGCCAACGACAGCCTGCAGAAGCCTTTCCCTGGAGACTAATTGCATCTTCTTTACAATGTATTCAGCCTTCGTGAGCTGAGCCTGGGATCCAGAGACCGATTGTCGAATCTGGGTCTTCCAGATGGCAATTGGAGCATTACTGTAATAGTAGTAGATTGACCAAATATTTCCTTGTTAAGTGACACTGAACTGTCTTTAAATACTTTATAACCGCAGACTGTTTTATTACTGAAATATCCTATGGTTCAGTTCAGGATATAAGGTTATTGCCTGGAAATTATGCAAGGTGAAATGGATTAAAGACGCAGGCCGGTACATCTGCTTCTAGCGCTGCGAAGCACTCCTGTAAAATTTGGGTGTGAATAGCTCAGTATCTGCATGGATGCTATGAGTGTGAAATAGTCTCTAACGACTAAACATACTGATGCACACGAAGGAAGGTTTTAGAAGTAGCGTTAAGGTCTGAGTATACATACAGACACTGGGGGAGAGAGAGTCGAACGGCAGCTCTAAATTTTAGAGATAAGAAAGCTGGAATGATGAGAACTAGCACCATTCAGGACTTCTCTGAGCAAGCAGATTTGTATTTTAAACTGTATTTTTAAAGCAATCATCAGCCCCTTAATATTGATCTGAAAAACTATTTCAGATGTGAAAAAAGTAGGTAAACCTTATGAAGTGTTCTTTGGTGAAAGCGATCAAAGTAGTTTTGACAGCATTTGCTGAATATCGGCCAAGAAACTAAACTAGTTGTTTCTTTTCTCGATGTATGGATTATGCAGCATGTTCGTATTGAGTAAAATGGACTATTTGTTTTCCTATATGATCTGGAAAACTAATGAGTCTCTGGTGAGAATCAGTCCCAATTTTTGCCAAGGGCTAAATAACAAAGGCTACAATTCTTTTTGGGGAAGTGGTCCTTTATAGATGCACAGGACAAAATCTGAGCTATTTTAAAATGTAAAATAATAGATTTTGAAGTTTTTCTTAAATTTCAAAACCATCTTTTCATAGCAGTGAGGAATGCTTGAGGTTGGTGGCTAAGATCAACCTTTTTTCCCCGACTCTTGTTCTGTGCGAAGGGGTGCACGATCTAGGTATCGAGTTCTGAAAGTCAAAGGCCTCTGGCCCACGCGTACGACTGTAGTGACGCTGCAGCCATCGTCATGGCTCTGCTGCCTCGTGTACGCGAGCGAGCTTTCCCAGGGGAACCGTGGTGGTGGTACCTTGGACTTCTGAGAGCAGCATCAACGATTGATCTCGTTTGCGTGCCATGTCTCAGGGCAATCTTATCTAAGGATTACTCATTTGCAACTTGTCATGTATCCAATTTAGGATGAAAGGCACAAAAAACTTTCGCTTCTACTGCACCAGGCTGTAGGCAAGGTTTTGTAGACAATTACGGTTTGCCATAGTTGTCTTTGGAAACTGTCGATGAGTTACTGTGGTGAATGTTTCCTACTTGGGATCTTCTTGAATTTTACCTCCTGTGCAGTGACCAGGAAAGGCTAATGGGATTTGCAGACTTGACTGCACATTATTTAAGAGGAAAGCCAATTGTTTTATTATCTCAAAATATTGCTGAACTGGGTCTGATAGCAAGAAACTCCAACCCATGCTGATGGAGGTGGGATGGAGGAAATGGTCTGTGTGATTTTTTTGGGGGATCAGCAGCTCCCATTCCTGTTGCAATGCACTGTTTTCAGCTGGGTTAGAGTAGAAGTGTTAATAACTGCTATTAACAAGTAAGGGCATGCTTTCTTTCCAAATGCAGCTAATACCCAAAATTCTGGGGCAATATTCAGTGTTTTAACTTTTTAGTCTTTTGGTATGCTTTTTTCCCCCAGTTCCTCTTTTGATAATTGAAGTGTTTGTTGATTTATCCCTACCTTTCCAATATTTGGGGGTTACCAGAGCATTTATTTAGGAGCAGCCAACAATCTAGTAAGAAAATTAAATTCCCTGGGCAACAGGAATGAACAGAAATCTTCCATTAATAAATACTGAGATCAGACCATAGGTTGGATTCTAACCTTACATAGGAGTAATCACAAACCATACATAATGTATGATTTTACATTCATTGGCTATTATCTAATAAACTTCCAGCCTTCTCATTTAAATTGACATTTGGTTTTGTGGCTTGAACTACATGCTGCTTTCTAAGAGATGCTTAATTCGATGAGGCCTTGGACAGGCAAAACTTGATTTGGAAAAAAAAAAATCATGCCTCCAACTTGTAAAAGAATATGAGGACTTGAACATGGATGATATACAGCGAGAAATTAAAATAACCCCCCAACTTGTCTTGCGAGGAGACACCTTTTATTGACGATCCCTTCCCGGCTCCTGCGCTGCCGTCCGCAGGCTCACCTGGCGCTACCAAATACTGCAAGGGGGGAGGTGAGCGCCTTTTAACTTCAGACAGCGGCGAGAGAGACATTTTGTTAAAGTCGCACCCCACTGAAACAGGGACTAAAGCACCTCGGTTTAAACGCCAGCCCCCTCTGCACGGCCGATCTCTGGCTTAGAGGAGGCATTCGGTAAGAAGGGGGTGTAGAAACCCCCCTGCAGTTCTTGCCTCTGTGGACTATCCCGCGCCTCTGGGCCTCCTCGGCCGCGGTGGAGCCGCCGCCGCCGCGTCCTACCGCGCCGGTCCCCGCGCAAGTTGCGCCGGCGTATGGCGATTTCGCAGCGCAAGGTATCGTTGCTCTCCTCGCGGGGTTGCGCCTGCCAGGGCTGTGCTCAGCGATAGGCGACCGCATGCGTTGCTTCGTAATTGTAGCCGAACCTTTGCTGTATTTCCAAGCTGCTGCAAGTTGACAAGACTTCTGCCGCAGCGAGGAGCGGGGGGAGGAGCGCCGCGCGGAGTTGTACCCTT
>NW_010554199.1:0-4198 GCF_000687285.1 Phaethon lepturus | reverse complement strand
GGCGGGCTCCCGTAACTGTCCGGAGCGTGCTCCTCGAGCGCTGGTTTAAAGGTCACCTGTTGTGTCGTGCTTCCTGAAGGCGTGCTGAAGCCTGCGTGCCCTTCCCAGTTTGTGTAATACCGGTATTAAACAACAATGCAGACTTTTAATATGGCCGTATTCTTAAAGCCGCAGGCAGCGCCTCGCGTCCCCTCTCTGCCGCGGGCTTCTCGTCCCTCCCCTGCGGAACGCGCAGGCCCCTGTACCGGGAGAAAGAACCTGAGTCTGTCCGGGCTGTTTTGGTCTGTCAGAGCCTTGGAACGAGAGTGGTTGCTAAGTTATCAAACGATTGCCTGGTTTGGTGGCACTGGACGCCGTAAGACAACGGGGTCAATTTAAAAAAAAAAATTTTTTTTTAAATTTATGGCAGTCTGGAACTGGCAGCATTTATATGGATGTAACTAAAACAAGAATTTGCCCGTTCTTTGGAAGACGTATGTGTACTGGAACACAGGTTGCCTTGAGGCAAAGGTAAAGTGGCATTTAGATTAAGACTTTTGAGATTTTTTTTTTTCCTACTTATTCCTTGGCTTCGGCACCGTAATTTTCTGTTATCAGCTGCAAAAAGCCAAGACCCATTTACACTATCTCAGAAAACATTGTGCATTTCCTAATAAACAAATAACCATTTGTATCCATGTACGCTGACACATTTAATGTAAAAAATAAAGCAGTAAAGTTGCTGCCGGTCATTTTATTATTTCCTGCAGAAAAAAACAAAACAAAAACTGCAGAAATCCCAGTACAGGGAAGCAACATTTAAGACAGTATAATAAACATTTTTGCAATCATCTGGAATAATTTGGGAAGCTATATTACAATCCAAATTATGTAGTGAAATGTAGTAAGTTAGTATTTGTTTTCAGTGATGGAAAACATCAGTTAGAAGAGGTGAATGACTGTTGACAGTAAATTAATTCCCTTTTATTTATTGATATTCTTAATTGTAAGTGTGTGGGAAGTAGTTTGTAGGTTATGGTGCTCCTCAGAATTTAAGGATTTTTTCAAAATGTTAACATTTATTTGCCTTTGGAACAGCATTTGGAACTTGAATTTGACTTATGTTAAATATATATAATGTTAAATATAGTACTGGAAGAAGATAAGGTAAGGAAACAGATACTGTTACCTATTATGGTACTAGTTGTACACAAGAATTACTGAGTAGTTTAAACTTTGTGATAATACCTGCATTTTTATAGAAATACAGGTCTTGATAATGCAGATGTCAAACAACTAGATGTTCATATTTCAGTACTGCAGGATTTTGAGGTAGGTTGTTAATTCAGCTGAGGAAGAGCAACACCTTGATTTATGCTATCTGTCTAAACTGGAGCCATTGAGCAATAAGCTAGAGGGTATTCATGTAACCACCCTTTGAGGCCAGGAAATTCCTTCCCCTGCCACCACAGAGCAGTACAAATATCCCAGGGTTTTCTGATCCTGGTCCAGCTTTGAAATCAGTGTTAGGATTCCTCTAAACTTCATTGGAGTATGAGACCTACGTTTTTTTTGTCCCATCTTGAAACGTTTCTCATAGGCCCCTTGCCATGCCGTCCCATCTCCAGACTCTGTATGGAAAATTAAATGCCTTTCATACTCCTTAGACAAGATATTTCCCAGGAATGTATGTGCAGCAAATGATGTGGCAGTTAGAGATTTTTAAAACACAACAAAACATTGAAATGCTGCTAAAAATTTTCATGTCATAATCAGTGATTTGACCTTGAAAAGTGTCACAGCCAACAAAATTGTGCTGAATTCCATGACAGCAGCTTTGCTAATCTGATTAAAACCTTTCTAAGGTTTTCTTACCTTCTTTTTTATATCTTTGTCTTCGTTAAATTAAATCCATCCCTGTTTTCAGAAGTGTGTTTAATCTTCTGCCTTGTTCAATGTCACTGTCCACCAAGTAGGTTTTTTTTAAATTTAATTTAATTTTTTCTTTTCTGAATTCCTCCTTTGATAATCTCTGACCGTCCTGGATCATCTTCAAAGGAGTCTTTAATCTGGAGCTGTATTCCATGAATAGTGTCTGTTCCTTCTTTTAGAAGCCTGCCTCCCCTCCCAAACTGCTGAAACTACCTGTCTTTTGTCTTTTTGCTCACTTTGTTCACTTTTTTCCTTGATGTTGAGTTGTTAGCTCTTTGAGCCTTTTGTTAGCCATGTTTTGCATATTCTCTACCATCATGTTTATCACACTAGAAATGGCATGAAAGGAGCAGAAAGAAAAGCCTGAAGTGTTTTTCTTAAACCTGAAGATAAAGAAGGAACGGGAGGTATAATGACAATGGGGATGAATTTTGAAAAAAGATAAGGAGGTGATAGATGAGGCGTAAGTGTAAACGGGAAAGGCATACAGAAACACTTTGTAGTAGTGATCAGTCTTTGCATATACCCAGGAGTGTGCGGCAGCCTGAAATCTGATTTTTGCATCAGTTACTTGAGATACTTTAAGAAAGAATTATGATGTATATACAGTTTATGTATTCAGTAGCTACTTCTTTTAGTTCAGTATTAGGTCGAATGATGAGAACTCTTGATGAGGCAAATCAGAAAATAGATCTTACGGTGGATTTATCCGCACTTAGTTTAATGTATTGTTTGTTGGAATGCAGATTGGTTAGCTGTGATGCTAGTTTTTGGGTTTATTGGTTTGGATTTTTTTTCACTATGATGTTGGTAGTTGGACTTTCAGGTGAGTGGAGCAGTCACACGCTGACTGTAATGTGTGAATGTCAAGTGTTTTTAGAGGTGCAGGGAGTGATACTGTTTCAGCTTTACTTAAAATTCCTATCAACAAGAATCCCAGCTCAGCAGTCAGATTGGATGAGTATGAGAAGAGGATAACTTTTGTGTATGGAATGTGGGGATAATTATGATAGATAAAATACATAGAACAATTTATAATACATTAATAAATTCCCAGTAATTTATAGTAATGTTACATACAAATCTTCATATTGTCATTCGTGTTAGTGTACAGATGGTAAGGGAGATGGGGATAGCTTTCTGAAGGCATTCTAAAGAATGTCTTGGTTGCTCATGTGTCATTTTAAATATTTATAATAACTAGTGTTGGTGTCTGGTCCTGTATACCATTTAGAATCGAGGTAGAGGAAATTAAGTGCTTATTCTTCTAAAGTACAGTTTTCTGTTTCTCTTCCCATTTGGATTGGGTGTGGGGAAGTGCATAGTACCATTTCTTCATGTATATTACTGGAAAAATTAGTGTCTTACCTATGCTGGTTTCTGTAAAACTTAAATATGGGGAAATGTTATGCTGGAAAGGCTTGACCGTGCTTAATGTTTACTTGCTTGCGTTACTATTTTCTCATTGTTTGTGAGGGAAGTAAGAGGATGGTTAAAAAAAGGAATGAAGCCCTCGTGTTGCATTCCAGGCTGTCTTGTGATCATTCCTTCCACGGACAAAAATAAGTTGCTTTGAACCTATTATTATACGTAAGGAACTCTGGTTTTAAATCTTGCAGTGTGTAAATATATGCCAATGTAAATCCAGCTCTTGCACGTCACATGGAGGAATTGCATTTCAGGTTATTCATTAAAGCATGGGCAGAATTCAGCCTGTTCTTTACATTAATTGTTAGGCTGATGGTATAGGCAGATACCAGCATCTCTTGAGGCGGAATGCTGCGTATAAAGAATCCAGGAACACAATGCGTATGAACCATGGCTGTGAATGGGAGGTTTCTGAAGTTTTTGCATCTTTTCCATAGATTTTCATAAGTTTTTCAAGAAAGTCTATGATAGGTTCCATAAATTGTTCTTGTCACAAAATAAATTCTGTCTAGCGATTTTTAGCATATGACATCCCATTCTTTCCTCCTGTCAGAAAGTCCATCGTTAGTATGTGTTTTGGAATTTACTGAAGTTGGCACATTTGAAGTAGTTCTATGGCTGAGAACCCGATTTGCTCTTTGATGGCAAAGCTCTGTAATGCTTTTCCTTCTCCTAGTTGCAGACTCTGCCTTTCATTTTTTTTTATTTTTAAAGTGACTATAGTAATAGTGTTCAAAAGATAAATGCTGCCAATTATTCCATATCATAAACTGGAAGATATATTAAAGGAAAAGATTGGATGTTTTTATAACTTGTCTATTCTCTGTAAGTCATAAATATATAATACATATATATGTAT
>NW_010554198.1:0-12627 GCF_000687285.1 Phaethon lepturus | reverse complement strand
CGCCAGCCTCCTTCGCTGTCTCCCGCCCTCCTTCCCTCCCGCGGCCCGCACCGCGCCGGGCAAAGGCCGCCTGCGCGGCGGGCTGCTCCCCACGGTGGGTTGAACCAGGTCTTTGCACTTCGGGGAACTGTGATAAAAAAGTGTTCGTCTTCGATGTTATCAGGGTGCTGCATATGTGGTTGTAAAGGTACTCCTGTGTAGTTGGCTAGATGCTGAGCTGTAAATTTAGAAGCTACTAAAAAAATTCCGCTGTGAAGGAACTTCTGACAAGATGCAGCCTCAGCTGGCAGCAGGACTTGCCAGAATCTCGGTTTGTTCACCCAGATGCTTCAAAAAGTGCTTGTGCCCGCTGGTTTGCGGGTACAGTGTATTCATTCACTGCTGATGTGCAGAAAAAGGAAGGAAGAAGATGTTAAGTAATCTAATGTAAGATTTTCCAGAGCTCTCTGTATGCCTCCAGCTGCGCTACATTCAATAGGCTCAGTACATGAGGTAAAGGGAGGCTTTGTCCCCTTCTCACTGGGAGGCCTGGTCCACTTCTAAGAAGGCACTAATATGAAGTTCCTTCAACTCCAAACCATACTACCCAGTTCTTTCTGCTCTTTTTAAATATCTTCCCTTAAAGTCTTCCTGTTCTGCCAGTGGAGCTAACCTGCATTTTTACGTTTTGTGACAACTAACACAAAGAAAATGTTTCGGTAATCTCTTATTCTGCATCACTTTAGGTTATGTATTTTATACCTAAATTAGCTGACCCTGGTAGACTTCAGGTATTCATCTGTCTCAACCACCAGGATACAGCAATAGTCGTGGAAGTAGAAAAATGGGCCAAACTCCCCATAAATATCTAGCTCACCATGTGACAGTGGCTTTCAGGTTTTGGGAAAGTGATTGGGCAATCAAATACTAATTTTTCAGTCATATGGGACTGAAATGTAATTAATGTTTAATATTGGTCTTAATTTACATCACTCATCTTTCTAAGCGTTTTTACCAAAAGACACTGTCCTCATTTGTTTACCTGTGGACACTGAGTTCACATTTAGTTTTTAAATTCTTTAGTCCAGGAAAATGTATTAAAATTGTTTCCTTTCCATTCTTGCATTTTTTTTTAATTCCATAAACTGTAAAAGCATTCTTTTGAATGAGAAAGATCAGTTTTAAAGTTAAGAAATATTTTCATGATTCACTGAAGCAGAGTTTACATGAAATTGCAGAAACTCTGCAATGACATTTTGTTCCAGCTCTCGCTATGAGATTTTATTCTGTCGAAGAAGCTAGATGCTGTACTGTTGAATGCAGTAACGTTCAGTTGCCACCTAATCAAAGCACAGCTACTTTCCAGTCCTTGTGAAAATTCAGGTACTGCAGAACAGGATCTATAAAAGCCAACTGAATGTGGAAATCTATGTGGAAACACTGACACGGAGAGTCCGTTTCCTAGAGGAAGTGTTCCAACTCTTCAAATTCCTTGGTGATTTAGGTGATCTTGCTTTTGAAGATGAATGGGGTTGATTCCCTTTTCTGCCTTATTCTCTATTTCCTACTTTCTGGTCAGTAGCTGTGGGGTTTCAAAACACTGTCAGACACATCTCCATGTTGTCCTTTACATGAGGAGATCACAACTCATTAGGCCAAAGCAAAAGAATGACATAGGATCTTGGTGTATCGCTGCGGGCTGGGGAGATCTGGGGTTCAGTTCCTGCTGCAACCCATTTTAAACTACTCCCTGGACCTATAAAGTTATTTTCACTTACATCCTGCACCAGTAAATGTTAAACTTTTCCATTCAGAGAAGAAGAGCTTCAATAGAAGAACTTGACAAGTGGGTAGGGGTAGGAGTGGGAGCCACCATTTCAGTCCTGCAATGCGAAGTACTGAACATTGAGTGCTCCTCTGCTGTGTGTTGAAAAGGTTCCCTGGTAACACAGGTCCTCCACAAGCGTGCAGCATCTCCTCCTACCGCTGTTTTGTGCTTGGAGGGGGGAGTTATTTGCCAGATTCACTGCAGTGACCAGAGAGGTGTTGACCCAGCTGTTGCTTGGCAAGGCACCCCTCCCCAAGCCGTTCCCTGCGGGCTGCTGTTTTCAGTACCATTGCTTCAGACAGTGAGGAGGTGGATGCTAGGGGGGTGGCTTTTGTGGGCAGGCACAGGTGTCACACAGGCTTCCTTCGTTTCCCTCTTCCCAATGTCCTGACAGACACTATAACTGCATTTCCCCACCTCTTCATCAAGAATCAGGGCAGGGGCCTCGCCAGCTGGGACCTGAGCAGGGCAGGCTGGTGGCAGCTCAGAGTCCAAACTGTCAGGCAGGTTCTCGGTGATGAGACAGATCCGAGGACAAGTTAGGGAGCCAGTCTGCTGGTGCGGGATGAAGAGAGTCCATAGCGAGTCAGGGCACAGCTGGGGCCGAGCTGAAGGGCGGCACTCCTGCGGTCTTGCTCAGGTGGGGATTGACACCCTTATGCCTGCAGACCTTCATTCAACAAAAGCTACTCAATATATGCAATGCTGGGTTTATTTTTAAGCACCATTTAAAAACCATTTGAGTAGCCAAGTGTTACATCTTTCAGTATAGCTTTTTGTCTAAAGAAGCAGAAAATGGAAAGTAATCTTCACCTGCATTCACACATAAGAGCAAAACTGCGAGCTTGGCACACTGGGAGAGGCCAGGTTAGGAAGATAGCTGGTGTCATTTCCTTTGAGAACACATTCAGTTTTTGGCATTACAGTCTATATACTCAATAGGGAATATGCCACACTGAAAATGAAAGATTTTAAGATATGCATATAAACACCCACACAATATAAAAACTGCCAGAGTGGCTTACCCACACTATCCCCTGAAATGCACAACAGACCCATGTGTGGCTGTTGGTAATGGGAAAAAAAATCCCAGAAATTGGCAGAGCACTAATGAAGAATAACTGTCATCATAAAAACAGAATTATGCAACTTCGTATTTAGAATTAGAATCATAGAATCATAGAACAGTTTAGGTTGGAAGAGACCTTTAAAGGTCATCTAGTCCACCTCCCTGCAATGAGCAGGGACTTCTTCAACTAGATCAGGTTACTCAGAGCCCCGTCCAACTTGACCTTGAATGTTTCCAGGGATGGGGCATCTACCACCTCTCTGGGCAACCTGGTCCAGTGGTTCACCACGCTCATTGTGAAAAATTTCTTCCTTATGTCTACTCTGAATTTACCCTGCTTTAATTTAAAGCCATTATGCCTTGTCCTATCACTACATGCCCTTGTAAAAAGTCCCTCTCCAGCTTTCTTCTAGGCCCCCTTCAGGTACTGGAAGGCTGCAATAAGGTCTCCCTGGAGCCTTCTCTTCTCCAGGCTGAACAACCCCAACTCTCTCAGCCTGTCCCCATAGGAGAGGTGTTCCAGCCCTTTGTTCATCCATGCAGGCCTTCTGGCATTTTTGCCTGACTTCCTTTTTGCTGGGATGCATCGCTCCTGAGCTTGGAGGAGGTGATCCTTGAATATTAACCAGCCCCTCTTCCCTGCAGAGCTTTATCCCAATAATATAAACATAACTTAATTTCTAAAGAAATGCTTGCAGGCTACTTCTGTCCTGGTTTCAGCTGGGATAGAGTTAATTTTCTTCATAGAAGCTGGTGTGAGGCTATATTTTGGGTTTGGGATGAAAATAACATTGATAACATACTGATGGTTTTAGTTGATGCTGAGCAGTCAAGGACAGTCCAGCTTCTCGTGCTGGCCTGCCAGTGAGCAGACTGGGGGTGCACGGGAAGCTGGGAGGGGACACAGCTGGGACAGCTGACCCAGGCTGGCCGAAGAGAGATTCTATACCATATGACATCATGCTCAGTATATAAAGCTGGGAAGGAAGGAAGCAGGGGAAGACATTCGGAGTTACGGCGTTTGTCTTCCCAAGAAACTGTTACACATGATGGAGCCCTGCTTTTCTGGACATGGCTGAGCACCTGCCTGCCCATGGGAAGTGATAAATGGATTCCTCATTTTGCTTTGCTTGTGTGTGCAGCTTTTGCTTTACCTATTAAACTGTCCTTATCTCAGCCCATGAGTTTTCTCACGTCTACTTTTCTGATTCCCTCCCCTAATGCATTGTGGGGGAGTGAGCGAGTGGCTGCCTGGTGCTCAGTTGCTGGCTGGGGTTAAACCACGACAACTCCTCTGTTCAAAAATGTCAATAACACTTAGCTCTTAAGGTTTTAACTTGGATTCCTTTGGATCAGTTAGTTTTCCCAAAGGGATCTTAGATATTATGTTGTCACAGCAAATGTAGTACTGCTACAGTAAACTAATGAAGTTTGTTAGGGAACTAATTTTTTTTTTAAATAATGTTCTTCTTTTCTTTTACAGATACTAAGGATTAAACATATCAATCGCATTACCTGACAATTTGCGAGTTTGCTAGTGTCACTTCTTTACATCTAAAGCAATATCCATCACTTCATGGTTGATTGTTCCACAGCCACTGTGTAGATGCCATCCTGATCCATTCATGTTTCCATTTAATAACTTCATTCTGTCTATTAAAGGGATACAGTCTGTCTCTCAATATGAATCCTCCTTGCTATTTATTTATTTGTGTGCTCTCGAACTCTTCAATTATTTTTTAAAGCTACAAATAGCTTTTTTATCTAAGGGTAGCTTTCCTCGGTTACAGTCCCATTGGATTGTGCAGTAACTCAAGTTTTGTACTTGCAAAACAGATTTTACTGTTGACAAGCATCTGATTCTGGTCAAAGCAGAGTTATAGTTTCAACCACAGAAAAATTGCAGGTTTTTACTATCAAATTCAGAAGTAAATTTCTATTCCCGAGCACCTATTTTTGGTAAAAGCTAAGTATTGTCCAAAGAGTTTGCCTAAGTTTAGGCAAATGTGTATCCTAGCATGTATGAAAATCTGTCCCATTTCTCAGCTAAGTCGGTAAGTAGTCATGAAAGCCTCTTTTATCTCTTAAAGGTCTTCCAGGCTGAAGCTCTACTCTCCGCTACCTCTGCCAGCATACCTTAAATTCCTTCCCTCATGCACATTAAGGCTTGATATGCCTTGTAGGGGAAATTTCCAGACCGGTGATCTTGGTGAGAGGTCTTTGTACAAAAATTCAACCAACTGACTTTTAACAAACATGTCATATATATAAATCATATTCCAAACTGAAAAGGTGCACACCCAAAGTGAGTTTTTTGGATGCAGTGGCCAAGAGAGGCCAAAGAGCAGCAGTGAATGTCTAGGACTCCCTGAGCTTAGAGTAGGCTGCAGAGGTTTGGCCTTCTGCAGTTTTCGTTGCTCCCCTGAGAATGATCCAGTGTTCTGACTCCTCTCTGCACTGACCTTCACACTGGAGTGTGGCCAGCTGACAGGACCTTCTTGGGGGCAGGAGCCCCAGTCAGCCTAGAGGAATACCCACCTCAAGTTGAAAGAGGCTGGTCAGTTTGTTCAGTGCTGTAAAGAACTTAAGAGGCGATAAACAATCTGTGACTTCAGCCTGATGCTGAGAAATTTCCCGGAAAGATGATTCTGGGTTCTCCCTGCTGATGGCATCAGCTGCTCCTTCCTAAGGTGTTTCTGTGTTTAATGACAATGGGTTAATATACAGAATTGGTGCTAGGAGTAGGTACTGAACCCAGTTTTCTCTGTCCCTCCCAGGCGATTGAGCTAACCAAGAGGCTACAGAGCCAGGATTCCTTTTTCTCTTTCAATTTTTTTTTTCACAGTAGCACAAGTGAACGAAAGTGTGGGAGTTCTGCTTCCCCTCCATGACTCCTGACAGAGAAGACTGTAGCTTGTGAATAAGGCTATTGCCCCAGGGGGCAGATGATTTCAAGTGAGAGATTACTCACATTTGGAAGGTCAGGAAGGGAGTGACCAACCCATCTCTTCTCTTTCCAAAATAAAGACAATAGTAGCTATTTAGATGTTGTCTGTGATTCAACTATTAGGCTCTATATAAAAATTATCCCAACTATTTCCTCTTCATTCAGCCACATCCTGAAGAAAGCGATGCCTGCTACTGCAGGAAGTAAATCCCCGAAATAAGTGCAAGGTGTGCTTGGGATTTGGATCTCAGGGAAATTAAAGCTTTTTGTTCTAGCTCCTAGGTCCCAGTTTCCTTTAGATGCCTTTAGGTACTCCAGCATGTACAGAGAGGGGATTGTGAATAGACTTAACTTTGCATCAATAAATGTATCTACAATTACAGTACTTAAGAACTTCTGTAACTGCCACTTAGTTGCACTGAGCAGCTTTTAGATAGCAAATGTGGATATTGATGCTTTAAACTCCACTTAAAATGTATCATAGGTGCTTATGATCCATATTGGCTCTGGTCTTTACTTCTGATTTTAATAGATAAGACAGGTGGATAAACTAAGCCAGAAAGGAGTATTAGAATTGTCAGAAAAAATATTAATTCCTAATTTTTTTATGAGAAGAAAGCTTATGCTTTGTATTCCTTATAATCCTCATATTCCTCAGCTGCAAATTAGGGAAAGGATAATGGGACCTATTCTTTATACAACCAATTTATCACTTCATTACTAAGCAGAAAATCTTCATTTCCATCCTGTAGTATTTAGCCATTAAGTAATTTTGCTTGACTTACATACACAGCCTTTCTTCTGTTTCTTATTAAGGAAAAAAGGATTCTATGCACTAAGTTCAATTTACTAGAAGATGGATCTTAGGCATAGTGCTAGCATTTGAATTCAAATCCTCTAAATACTTGAGTATCTAGCATGCTGCTTTATAAAAATAGTTATCTACATAGATATGCTTCTTTGTGCACGTCTGCATGTGTGTGATTTGCACTTAGGATAATAACAGAGAGTGTGCATAGCGCTGCTGAACATGAGCCGGCAGCGTGCCCAGGTGGCCAAGAAGGCCAACAGCCTCCTGGCCTGTATCAGCAATAGTGTGGCCAGCAGGAGTAGGGAAGTGATTGTGCCCCTGTACTCGGCACTGGTGAGGCTGCACCTTGAATCCTGTGTTCAGTTTTGGGCCCCTCACTACAAGAAGGATGTTGAGGTGCTTGAGTGTGTCCAGAGAAGGGCAATGAAGCTGGTGAGGGGTCTGGAGCACAAGTCTTATGAGGAGCGGCTGAGGGAACTGGGGTTGTTTAGTCTGGAGAAGAGGAGGCTGAGGGGAGACCTTATCGCTCTCTACAACTACCTGAAAGGGGGTTGTGGTGAGGTGGGTGTTGGTCTCTTCTCCCAACTAACTAGTGATAGGACGAGAGGAAATGGCCTCAAGTTGCGCCAGGGGAGGTTTAGATTGGATAGTAGGAAAAATTTCTTTATGGAGACCGTGATCAAACATTAGAACAGGCTGCCCAGGGAGGGGGTGGAATCACCATCTCTGGAAGTGTTCAAAAAACGTGTGGATGTGGCACTTTGGGACATGCTTTAGTGGGCATGGTGGTGTTGGGTTGATGGTTGATGACTTGCTGATCTTAAAGGTCTTTTCCAACCTTAATGATTCTGTGATTCTGTGAAAGATAAGGTCATAAAGTTTGTTGGGGAAAGCATTTAGGAAAGCAAAGGATATTCTTTCTAGGTTGTTTTTTTTTCTTTTTGAGGAGGGAGAATCATGAAGCTTTTCTTTGTTTCTTCATACTTCAGCATTTGTTAGAAGAATTTTTTCCTATTGGTAATATGTGAGTTTCTTTTCCTTTTTCATGCCCTTTGCCAGATCTAATCGTCTTATTTCAAGAAGAATTATTCTGAAGTTGGGAAAATAACTTAGCAGGAAAAAAAAAGTTAAATTAATCATTAATCCTCCCTTTTCCCATTTTAAAACAAATCAATTCATTGAAAAAGACATATGTTCATAGCTCTGAAACTTCAAAACTCAAGTTCTTTTCTGAGCACCTATATGCCAAGCCCCAGGGGCTGTTGCAGGTGTTGAGCTCCCAAAATCTGACTAAAATCAATGCCAGCTTCAGACAAACTTTACTGTCTTGGTAAAATTTGGATTGGGACATCTAGATCCCAGTTTTGATGAGGGGAAAACAACAACAACTGGTTTTGAATGTAACTGTGTAACCTCATCTATATAGTCTAGAGGAGACAGCAATCAAAGAAGGGAAATGAGTGAAATAAATACATTTTTTATTCTTCAACAAGTTTTTCTGTTTACCTCATGATAGAGAGGAAGCCTTTTAAGTCATCTTTATCATTGCAGCAGTCAGTAGGCAAAAGCTATGCATAGGTAATACTCTCTGATCTTTATTCAACAGAGGAATAACAGTCCACTTCCACCTGTTGACTATTTGACGAAGCACCTCCTTGCAAAAATTATGTAAACAGATATATTGAAATCTAATATGAACTACTCAAATATTAGCCAACTCATCCAGGATTTGGGCAGAAGCTTATCTCAAAATGAAATGCACATAAAAAAGTTAACAAACAGATTAACTAAGTAGGGGCATTTTTCAATCCCCGTTACGAGAAAAGGTTTTGTTATGCTTAACTGCTACCGCCACTTCTATCATAGATTGCGAGGGCATTACATGATACCAAATTACACCTGTACTAGGGCTAATAACTTCTGCGTGTGTTCAACTAAAGCAGCATTTCTCTTTATGGAAACAGCAGTCCATAGGATTCATTAAAATGTTCACCCTGGAAAGTGTTAGAAAATAGAATTTAAGATGCCTTTGGCTTTTCCAGGGCAGAGGATTTAAAAAGCAGAGGACATTTATATAAGTCAGTGAATTGCTCTGGCCCTTAAATCTTTGGGGATGCCTCTGTTCCTTTGCAAGGGAGCAGAAGTATAAACACAGGGTATTTATTCTGGTTTTCCTTTCTCAGCTGGAAGAAACTGAGCTGCTGCTGCCAGCTCTGGGGAACACTCCTAGGTGAGTACTGTGTTTCCAGAAAGTTTGAGTAACTCTGAGCTAAAGCAGCTCTTCCAGAAAGGCATCTTGTACTCAGGAAAGCATTGGAAAATGAAGGATCTACAATATTCCTTCATAATTTGTTCCAGTGATCAAGCAGCTGTACTTTTACAACCGCCATCTTGTTTTAAATTTGAATTTGTCTGACTTCTATTTCCATCTGCTGCTTTATGCCTTTCTTGATTAAAGTGCCCTTTGTTCCCCGTTGTCTCCCTGAGGACGTTCTGATACACCACAACCATATTTTCTATCAATCAGCTTTCTTTTCAATAAACTAACACTGGGAGATTTTAAAAGTTTAACCAGCAGTGCTAGCCCCCGATAATGACTTTTTCTCTTTTCAGCACTCCATTTTTTCCTTTTTCCTTTCAAAACTGCAAGCCATACCTCATGACTGTCGGTCTCACCGATGCAGTACACAAAGCTAAGGTCAGCACCATGCTCATCTCTGTTCACTTATACTCAAAGGTCCCATGGAAGCAGGTGATGAGTTTTTCACTATGATTCCCAGTGTTATTGCTTTCCAGGGAATTAAGTGTTGCTTTTGCTCTCTGCACGAGATGTAAAAACTCAACCCTGCGCCGACTTGGTACGCAGGCAGTTGCTGGGAGCCAGCCGACAGAAGAGGCCAGGTTGCTCTGCCCTTGTCAGTATTCACCCACAGGCTGCCAGCCGCAGATTTTATCAGCACCAACTCCACACTTTACCTCCCGATTGATGGTTGAAAGAACCGGGTAACCGCTTCCCTGGTAACTCCGACAGACAGAAATTAGCAGGGATTTCTTAGAGGGGATTTTTTTATGATCTACTAATAAATCACTGGTGATAAGGTAAGCGTAAGGAACAAGAAGAATACTGTTGGGATGGAAAGCACCATGGTAAATGTGAAATACACTAAAGCGAGATTAGACCTTTTCTCATTCCAGGTAGAATGCTGATTAACCTATTCACTACCCTAAAGTGATGAAGGATAAATTATTTATGAGGAAAGGATTTTATTTTTCCTCATTTTGGGCTCCAATCATTACCGATTTGGCTTTGCAGCCACAGCTGTTTCTTTTAGAAGCTGAATAGCTGAGAAAAACAGTCCAAGTAGAATACAATTCTGATTTCAATTGCAAATATTTAGAAATGTAAAAAGCCAGCAGGTAAAAGTACTGGATATTCTTCATTGTTCCAGTGAAAACTCAATCACTAAGTAAAAGCCAAACTATCAAGGTGCCACAATCACTACAATTAAACATATTCCATTATGTGAAAGAAAAGATGAGCACATGGGCTAGGTAGTGCAGAGCTGTCACCCCAAAGGACCCTCTGGAGAGAAGAACTGAGAAGCAGCAATCATTTTTTAATAGCAATGAAGAAGAATGGGAAAAAAAGAACAGAAAAAAAAAATTTAAAAACCTGCAATGGCAAAATGATAAGGTTCTGTCTAAGATGTGAGTGTAAGTCTGACATCTCAGCAGAATTTCTTGGTGATGTTACTGTTTTCTAACATTTTTTGACTGGACTGTGTCAATGTGGAGAAGTATTCATGGGGAAATAATTATCAAATTACAATCTAACCAGTTACAGTTCATTGTGTGCTTCAGACCCCTCAGGGCCTGACTAAGGGAAAGGCTAAGCTAAGTTTTCTCTATTGGTCTTTCATTGATGGCTGTAGGACTATTCAATTCACTGTCACATACAATTTGGTCTAGTGAGCATCCAGAGCTATTCCGATTTACTCTAGCTGTTATCTGACCCATTATTTCAATGTCAATTTAAAAACTGATTTTATTTTTTACAGGCTTGTCTACAAAAAGGCCACGCTGAATCAGCTACTAGAGGGTATATATAGGGCTGCCATCTAGAAGTTGAGGTAATTCATATCAATCCTAAATTGTCACTTTTCGGTGATCTAGTTCTGGGTGCTCTCTGCCCTTGCAAGGAACAGATGCATTTCATGCCATTGAAAATGCTGAAATTTTGAAGAAAAAGTTGTTAAGGCATCTGTCTATATATGCTATAGCCATGGAATCTTTAACAGCAGAGATGATCATCTTTTTCACTGTGCAAAAAAAGCCTCAACAGGACAATAATGTTCTGGCTGAATCCTGAATGTTAGTGGTTGTTTTCAATAGTCAACCAAATGAGTAGAAACTGAGACTATGCAGAGAACAGTTTGCAAAACAAAGCCACCCGGTGCATCTGAGAATAAAACCTGCAGTTAAAGTGAAAACATAAGGCCATTAAGGGCACCTATTTATTCCTCAAGAAACCATTTCCCACTGTTGATATCACTCCAAATCTAACTTAATACTTAGATACATCAAGATACCTCTGACCAGTCCACCCCAGTGTAATTGGGATCTGAACATGTTGTCAAACATGCTTTTTGCTTAGCTACTGAATGGAGGCTGCACTGGTGTGATTAACAGAACTCACTGTGGGAACATGCGGCGTTGGGCTGTTTGATTACATCAGAGCGCAGCCTGTGTTACCCCATGACGGGAGCCGTTGGTGTGTGTCTGGAAGGCAGTCACTCTCTCCTCTTCCTTATGGGTCTCTGAATGCTCTTTCATTTTAAGCCAGTCTGGGCAGAACTTGACAACATATTTTTGGAAGCATGTGAAAGAGCTATTTGTCAAGACTTTAACTTCAGATTGGTCAGCACAACTTTCTGAAAATTCATACAGCATTCAGTCTTTATTCTGTGCCAAGCATGAGCTGCCTACAGTAACTGCACTTCAACTGTCATGTTCTAGGTAGAATCTCAAACATCTCCTAATCAGACAACAAACCTTCCACGGTTTGGTCTATGAATACCTTAAGTCTGGCCCTCTCCCATGATAGTGAAGGAAATCAGGTAGAAGCTCTGGAGCAAGTTACTGTGTGCCCATGACACACTGCAGCCATTCATCAAGCAGACTTTTAAAGTCACAGGCTTTATATTGAAGAACATCAGCAAAGACCTCTAAGAACGAAAGACTAAGAATATAGAAAATATTGTAGAGCCTTGCCATATATTAAACATGCACTCAGCTAGCGTCTATTCTACTAGATAGTCTGAAGAAACATTCTGTACTCCATCAGTTACTAGCATTGGGCAAACCAACTCTAGAATGAAGAGCTCAGAATAAATATATATATATGCAATTCAAACAGAACATCCTCATTGCAAATGAAGTTGTAATCAAACATTGAATTAGGATACTCAATGCCAATAAACGTTTTAAAAAACAAGATGGACTTTTAAGTGAAAGAAAGAATTTTTTCTTTCTGACATCCACCATTATTTAACAGTGTAGAGACAATGATATGCAGCAAGCATGCTCAAACTGGCATGAAGGGAGATTTAGAACAGTACAGCAGAGGCCCTCAGAAGGAGCGTCTGTGTACTGCAGCAGATCCTGGCTCCTGCAATGTTCCAGTCTCTGCAGGAACTTGGTCTGGAGTACACAAAAGCTGTTCATGACCAGTTACATCTTGTCCCACTGAGTGTCAGCATTGCCCAGTTTATACTGACTTTGGTCTGGTGCCAGACGTCGCCTTTGGCTATGGCAAGGCTCCTCTCACGTCTGTTCCCTAATTCAGTCTGAGCAGACAGGTTAATACGACGCTCACAGCCTGGCACGGAAGCATTTTGCTCTGTAGCAGAGCATGTTATTTTTCTCCTGGAAAGCCGAGGGGCCGGGGGTGGCAGCGCGGCTGGAGTGCGGCGGGGCAGCCGCCACCACCCGGC
>NW_010554197.1:0-13241 GCF_000687285.1 Phaethon lepturus | reverse complement strand
AGGAAGGAAGGAAGGAAGGAAGGAAAAAGAGAGAGGGAGAGAAGGAAAACAGTTGGAGATACTAGTTTAAAACAGAAATATCCTTCTCCAGGTGAGACTTATCTAAAAATCATCATAACTGATGAAAAGAATGTATGGAAAGAAAAGGTCTTCTCTACTGCAGAGCAAATATCTGCAAAATGTTAAGCCAATTCTAATTTGGCATACATAACATTTAGACAGTTGTCACCCAGCCTGTGACAACAAATACATGTTTGTCTATATTTTAGTTTATCATTACACCAATGCTATACAAGAACATAGATGATGATAAGTTTAGTTTGGGGACTGAAAGTAATTTTTATATGGAATTTAACATCTTCTGAAGGTGCAGGCCATGAACTCTGAAAAGAAAAAATTTGGTACAGAGATAACTTCGCAACGCCACAGTATCAGGCTCATAGGGCAATATGGGCCAGTGACCAGAGAGGACGGACAAGTTGTTCTGGGTATCAGGCAAGGGGCACTGACAACCAGTGGGACTTTCATCTCCCACCTTGGGCCACCTCTTCTTCTGGCCTTTTAGTTTGTAAAATCAGTGAGTCTTGGCAGTGCCAAGATGCTTAAGTACAGTCAGCTAGGCATTACTTCAGCAGGGCCTTTAAGGACACCCGATTCATGTTCTGAAACTCTTGTAATTCACCAGGATGAGAAACAGAGAAGCTCATCTAACTGGGCTGTTCTAAGTTTAGGCTTTTGAGTCAACATCACACTTTATAGAAGAACAGATGAAGAAGAAAGCAATGTCTTTTTCCTTGGGAGAAGGAGTTAACATACAGATAGAGGCATTTTTGTGTTATATCAATATTAGCTGTTTCAGAGAACAGAAGATCTGGCAGCAGTTCCACTGAAAAACCTTTAATCAAAGTAAGTGACATAAAAAAATTGACAAGGCCGGTGTAAATGGCATTTTGTTTGGCATGACCATAATTTCCCTCTTTGTCATTATTGTGGTCATCAGAAGAAAAGGCTTCATGGTGCATTAATGTTTTTTTTTATTAAGCCACATCACTGATGTAACTGTGCTTTTTGTGTCTACATAACAAGGTATTGACTGGTGCCTGGAGTTCACTGTTAAGGGTGAGAAACACATCACAACTAATAAACTGGTGAAGTTATTGGTGGCATAATTTGCAGGGGGAGTTGAGGGGAATACTGCCAGACCATTTCACTGGCTGATCCACAACACTAAATATAGAGAATGTGGAAGTTCTCTGGATCTGCTTCTGAAAATACACTCGGTAGTGACTGGCAGCCTTGGTGATGCACAAAACGACCACAGCTATGAACACCTCAAGAGCAGTAAGAGAAACAGCACTTGCAGCCTGAGAGCACGGGCTGCCGTGCACCCTGCCACAGCTGGAGGTAAGGTGGGCTGCAGTGACCTCCAAGGGAATGGGAGCAGATACCCCTCACAGAGCTCTGGCAGTCACCACTGCCATTTTGGGATACAGCTACATGTAACTATACTGGAACCAGTATGACTGTACTGCTGTAGTGGGGATCCAGCACATCTCCCCTGTCTCTCCCACTCGCTTGTGGTAAACACATCTCTGAGCAGAGGAACGAGCAAGAGCTGAGCTAGGGAAGGGATGGGACAGAGCAGAAGTCCACTCCAGTCAATCTTCCTTTTATGTGAGGCTTTGGGTGAACCTTGCTTTGGCGGTGTCAGAGGTGTCCTGCCACAGTTTTTAGATAGGCCTAAGATGTGTGTGATTCAGAAATGCAAACTGTTTCCTGATCCTCTTCTCTCCTTCACCTCTTCCCCAAATGTTTTAGGTCTTTATGGGCCCATCTTTCAAAACACATGCTCAAATTCTTTCAAGTCAGAAAGTTTTTTTTCCCTCTCTCCTCCATCGTCTACTTATGGCTTGCACAGCTATTTTATTTATTTTCAAGTTCCTTTATTTCTACATAATATCACTTCTTTACCTTAGTCCAAGCTAATGTGCCCTTTATATAGCATCCCCTGTTGAGGAGGTAAATATTCAAGACCCATAAAAAACAAAACTCAGCTCAGGTGTGGGGAATGTAGAAGACTTTACCTTGGCAGCAGAGTTACACCTGGAAAACAGAAGTAGCATCAACAGGAACTGAAGATTTCTCTTCATCCATTGCTGCTCCAATTATAAACACAAATGGTTAGGCAAGCGATCCATCAGACCTCAAATAACAAAACAAATGAGGCTAGCGCTCGTCAGGTCCATGTTTTCTTTTCTCTTCCCCTTGCTATTTATTTGCTTGCATCTTGCTTGGCATCCAGTGCCTCCAAGTGCGCCCAGCCCTCTTTGCTAACGTGGTATCTCCTTTAATAATGTAGTCTGTGCAAATTGCAGCCTGGCAAACTGCAGACTCATCAGGGTGGCAGAGGCACAACCCGAGTAGGTGCTTTCCCCTTGTAAGCCTTTACCATCAAAGAAGCCAATAAATACAAAATCTTCATTTGCTTTGAGACACCCGATGGCAAAGCAGGTCAAGCTGCTCTTTTCCTTTGTTACAACTGTGTCTTCTCTCTGCAAAGTTAACAAGGATTACTGTGGATTTGGGCTATCTGTACTGTCAGGGATGGCTTGCAGCCATCACTAGCCCAAGTGCAGCAGCACAGGAATAGCTGTTACGCTGCTCATCAAAACCAGCAATCTGTGCTTCTTCCTCACCACTAAAACGATCAGTGTTGCACCCTGAATCGGCCATGTCAGTGCCTGTCGCCCGATTCACGCATGATGTGGAAGAATGAGCTTCCAGGAAACCGGTCCTTTTCTTCAGGGCAGACAGGGCGATGTTGTGAGATAAAAGTTCAGTAGACAGCACTGATATAACGATGTCAATAAACCATAGCTATTAGTCCAATTACATAAAAGCAGTTTACCCTGCCAGCCCTAACACCACAAGATGATAAATGCAGATTAATTTCAGCTTCTTTACTTTATTCAGTTCTCTAGATAGGGAATGAAATTCCTTGAGTTTATCTTTTTGTAAATGTGTATGATATAGTTTAATTATGACTTATAAAGGGTTTTCTGGCCAGCAAAAGGAAATCCTTTGTTCTCCCTCTAAGTAGGGCTGAAATCGCTCTCAGCTTGCAGTTACTTGTAGGCTGAAAGGTTTTGTACTTGGAAATGCAGAAGGGACGTCCTGGTTAGTCCATCTCAGAAGTGTAACATTTTGTTTTGGTCTGTTTTCGGGCAGTTGTTTAGGAAGATACCTATCTCACCGGGTACCACTGCAATGGTGCAGGGCAGTCTGTGGGGCAGCCAGGCGGTTTTGTGCCATCGCGTCATGGCAAGGCACCGAATGAACAGGACAGCGTCGCCGCAACAATAACCACATTGTTAGTCATAGAGGCACCACACAGCGTCTGGGCTGCTGAGCCGTACACTTCACAGGCTCAAACAGACTTACACATGGCGTGTTCCCCCCGGTGTCAGCACTTCAGCCCATGGCGGATCCCACAGCCCTGCTCTCAGAATGAGATTTCTGTGCTCTCAGGGCACTGAGCCTCTGCAGTGAGGCAGCAATGAGGGGGGTACTGACAGGGCCACGCTGTGCCTTCCCAGTGCTGTCTCACGGCTTTGAAGATATGCCTTTAATTAGCTGCTTGCAGCCAGGATCGAGTTGAGGGCAAGAGACGAGAGGGCACCCCATCCCTTCTTTGCATTCTACCTGGCATTTCGCTTAATTTCCTGTAGTTACTCTTTGCCGTTTGATCCTGTCCCTTGATCCCTGCATAAGGGTCTAAACAACAGTGGCCACCCTAAATTACTGTGCTGGAAGTGACAGAAACCCATGCTTTGAAACGCATAGTCCTGCTAGGCTAGAAATAGACAAGCCATTTTAAATGTATTTAAAATATTAGTTCAGGGCTATTATAATTATCCTATTATAAAGCATATTTGCAAAAATAACAGTCCTGGACCTGGGTCTTTCAGGCCACGCTTCATCTCAAAATGAACTCTCACAGCACGTAATATCACTGTGAGACTGTAAATTATGTCTTGGCAGAAATGGGATCCCTATAATTAGGCTGATGTGTTTGACTATTTTTCACAAAAAAGTTGACCACAAATACTTCTTGATCAACCTAACAACCTTCCCAGTTGAAAACACCTATGCAAATGTGAAAGATAGTGCACTTGATATGATTTGGCAGGACTTACTGTGTAGTTTGAAGCTGGTTTGTTAGTGGAAACAACTAAGAGGTGATGAAAGAGCTTTAGGTCTTGAGCTGTGAGAAGGCAGTTGGCCACCCTGCTTCTCCTATACTTTTTTTTTTTTTTTCAAAAGAGAGCTCCAAAACTTCTCACCCTTCATCTTTCCCGTGCCAAGTTCTCCACTATGGTGGTATGCTCTGGTGTTTCAGATTGCCAGCCGCCTCTCCGACAGCAGTGGTGTTAGCCACGAGACCCCTAGCAGTGATACCAAAAATGTAATTCCCAGGTTTTCAATCACCTCCAGGTGATGATAACTTAGATGAGAGGAGGGACAGCTAGAGGTCATTTCCACCCCTCCATGCATGCTCTGTTTCACATGCCGGCACTCCCTTGCAGCACACCTTGTGCTCAAAGCAAGTGGAGAAGGCAGAGCTAAGGCCGGCAACAGCCACATCCCATGGAAGGGTCCCATATTTTGGAGAACTCAGACATGGCCCCTGTGAACTTGGTAGACAGGAAGGACTGTTTGTTCACAAGCAAAACAGGGCTTGTTTTCAGGGCATCCCATAGTTGCATTATGCGACCAGTTCAGTTCATGAACAGCTATACTGACTCCGGTTGGGATGGAGTTAACTTTCTTCACAGCACCCCCTCTGGTGCCGTGTTTTGTGTTTGTGACCAAAATAGAGTTGATAACACACCAATGTTTTGGCTATTGCTGAATCCTGCTTGCACAGCATCAAGGCTTTCTCTGTTTCTCACTCTAGGCCCCTACCTCCCACCCCTTAGGTCCAACCTACTTCTAGGTTGGGGTGGGCAAGAGGCTGGGAGGGGACATAGTCGGAACAGCTGACCTGGACTGACCGAAGAAATGTTCCATACCATATAGTGTCATGTTCCAGTAAAACTGGTGTAAGGGAAAAAGAGAGATGGTCTTTGGCTTTCGAGATGGACATTATTTGGAGCCTGGTTGGGCATTGGTCTGCCTGTGGGAGATGGTGAGTGACTATCAACTTTGCATTTCTTGGTTTCCCTGCCTTTCTTTCACCTATTAAACTGTCTTCATCTCCACCCTCAAGTTTCTTGCTTTTGCTCTTCCTATTCTCTCCCCCGTCCCACTGGCAATGTGGGAGTAAGTGAGCAGCTGTGTGGGAGCTTGGCTGGGGTCAACCACGACAACAGACGAAGATTAAAACACTGGTACCCTGAGACCCAGCTGTTCCAAAAACTACCACAGCACCCTTTCTGCCCATCCGTCAGCAGTCCCCAAGAGGAAGGGCCCTTCACAACCTGTAACAGTAGGTATTTGGGAATGGGGCAGAGAAGGAGGGAAAGGGGCATTAGTTTTATACAGCTTCATTTAGAAAATGGAAAATAAAAGACACAATTGGACAAAATTACAAATATTCCCAAAGGAATCAAGTACCCTAATGTGCCTTTGCTTTCAGAGTGCAAGGACAGCCAAATGTCCCTCAGATTCAGGCATTCATTTCACCTCCTTGCAAAAGTTACTTAACAGAAAATCACATAGTTCATAAGTTTTTAAAGAAGTGAGCTGGTAAATATGGGGTGGCTGACCCACTTTGCTCTCAGCAACTGATTGGAGCTTGCTCTTCGTGTGCCCAAATTCAGGCAATGTGCCTTGGCTTAAATTCTGCTTAGTGATGTTTAAGCTAAGGGATGCTATTTCACAGCAGGGAAGATAAGGACATGCACAGGGATATTTAGAGGGACTGAACTGAAGGAAGCTGACTCAGGGAGTGCAGTCACATGCCTGCATTTGGTCAAGAATATTCTTCTTGTCTCACACCCTGTGTCCAGCACAGCTGTCTCCAGCAGAGCACCCTGGTGTGGAGCCAACCTTGTCCCCTTCCCAGCGTGGGGCCTCTCTCTCTTCTGGGTGAAGGGCTATTTGCTGAATTGCTGGACGGTTTCAGGGATTTGCTTTTCTTACTGCAAGGTTTAGTTTAGATTATTATATTAAAGAAGCACTTGTGAGAGAAGGTATTTCTATTGGAAAGATCTGTCAGTCTTTGTTTTCTGCAGGTTTTTGTCCATTCTATCCCTGTCACTACAGAAAGGCACACTTTTAAAGAAAACAACTTGAAATCAAAAGTTAAATTATTGAAGTGCAGGAAATGCCCTAGAATCATGTTCCAAGGACAATACTCCTGTTTAGTGCAAAATCGCTAATGCCTTCAAAAGCTGCTACTAACTAGAGCTGCTTCAACACCACCACAGGTTGAAATGATCCTTGAGATTCAAAACTCCTTTTTCTCATTCCATCTGATTTGTCAAATGAATGTGATAAATTGTATGATAAATGGCTGCTGAAAGTTAAACCTCACATGGAGCAGGCCGTGTCTTTTTGGCTAGGAGGAAAAAGAAAGTTGGACTGCACGTAAACTGAGGGAGAAAGTCTGGGCCATAGTACACACAGAGAAGCAGAAGAACAGTTTTTGTGAATGAGGCTAACGATGTGGGTTATTTCAGTGTTATATTCCCATAACCGCTATCACTAATAAACTTTTATGCTGGTGCAATGCCCAGTCATTTCAACCTGACGAGAATCCCTACAAGGCTCCACTATGGTAACTTCTCTACAAACTGATGATAGCCTGTGCTTTCCATTATCCTGGAATACTTGATATATTTTTCTTACACTGGATACCTTGGCATGAATGATCTGCTTCTGGCTGCATTTACAGCCAAACCTTCTTGTTTTCATAGGCTTGGACATTAAGATGTTTGCTAAGAGGGATGCATTTCCTCATACCTCGGTGATGTTCAGAATAAGCTTTTTGGATAATTCCTGCAGTTTCTTCTCCACTTGAAATGTATTTCCTAAACTTTGTGAAACTGTGGGCTGATTTCCTCCAGAAACCTTTCTACTTCTCAACAGTATTTTTACCGTAATACCTACACTAGTAATCTTCACTTGAGTACTCAGAGAGTGAAGTGTCATTATCTCCAGCTTTCCAAGCAGGCACAGACTAATGTAGAAAAGGAATTAATCTCACTTAACTTCAGGCATGTAAAAGCTAAGGATCTGGTGCAAGCGTGTTTTATGTAGGCTCCTTCTATAGTCCTCATGGAAAGAGATCCCTTCAGAAGGTGATTAATCCCGTCTCCACTCTTAAGAGTGGGAGAGTTTGTCCCCTGGAGGTGCCTTGGCTGTGGGAGTATCAGAAGCGTGCGAAAGAGCAATGAACAATATCTAGGTTGCCTGATCTCTTAATTCAGCACCTCTACTTCCCTCTACAAATACACAAACAAATGAAAACATAAATTGTTCATTCCAACAATGTGGGTTTTGTACAATGAAATTTTGTAAATTTATATGCAGTTTATTTGATCTTACACATGTTTATTTGTATATGCATGTATTTTAGTTTTATTGTATCCAGTTTTATATAGTGACAACAGCATTCAGCAGACTCCACTGCAAGGTTTTCATGGAGTGGTCAAGTTTGGAGTGGGTCAAGAATTTAGTATTTTTGCTAGAACCACTATTTGCTCAGGGGCTGCTCCGCAGCTCACAGAACAATTCTTATTTTGTTCTCTGTGTACGTGTTACAATATGTACAGGTATCATGCCTTGGTAAAGGTATGATACAGCTCTTGTCTCAATATGTCAAGACTATGCGCACATTTACTTACAGAGTGAAGTGTGCACGAGATGACTGTGAGACCTCTTGATTACCATCAGAGTCTGGATGCTGGGAGCGTTTCTTATCCTTTTATGTTTGTAATTCTGTATCTTCAATGTACGGAACAACTGCATGTGAACATCTGTTGCACTAACTATCTGTTGATAGTTAAGAAAAGTTGAATCTTAAAGCAGTTGTGTGCCTAAACTTCCTTCTTTCTTAAAGAAGAAAACTGTATAAAAAGGAGACATTTTTAGATGCATTTTTTGGTGGACTTAAAGATGTGAAAGACTTTTAAGGCTTGGGAAAAGGCTTACAAAACAACATGCTACCACTACTCATTCACTGTCTTGTAGAGGTTCAGCTTTCTAAAGCTCATAAGTAAAAACATACTTTTTCTCCTTAGAGTAGTGAGTTCAAAGTAATCAAATCAGAATTTGTCATAGTTCATAAACATAAACATCATTGCCATTCACTGTTCACATTGGTATTTGAACTTTACATCCATATTTCCATAGTTCTGTTTAGATGTTAGGGAAGCAGTGATTTGTGGAGTCCAGAGAAGACAACTTGCAAGCAGAAAGGAAAGAGGATTCTTCACACTTCCTGATCTGAGCAGGGTGACTCTCCAAAGATGGAACAGCCTGTGAAAAAATGTCATTGAATAGGCATGATCAACAAGCTGGCTCCAGCCAGCGAGTCCACCCCTCTCAGCTTCAGCCTTGAACACCGTGGAGCCCATGGCTGTGCACCTTCATATTAGAAGAGAAGACAAAATAATAAAGGGCAAGCTCAGCTATGCAAAGTAGTAAACGGTCAAACCCTTCTCCTTCATTCACACCGAGTGACCCCTTGCTGAAAGGAGTGGGACTAACTGGGGAGAAAGGTAATTGCTCTAAGTAAGTGAGCCACTGCTGTGATTTTCCAGCCCTTCTGCAAAAATAGCCCTGACTGTAGAGTTATATAAATGGATTGCTAGGGGTAAAGGGATTCATCAGCAAGGACCTGGTTCTGCAGTAGGAAGCTGGAGGACCTAAAGATATATGTGCATACACGCCTCAGCACAAGTTACATTTAAGTAAAATGAGTCCCATGAGTAGGGGCTGTACTTTAACAAATGACCTCACTTCTCTACCCCGGGTCCCACCCTGTGAATAACACAAATGACCTCACTTCTCTACCCCGGGTCCCACCCTGTGAGTAATGTGAGACTTGTGGTGGATACGCCAAGAGCAGCCTAGCAAAGCATGCTTGGTTTCAAAACACTGCTCCCTATGGGTAAGCCAAGAGCCTACTCGGCAGCTGCATGGGGAAGTTTGCACTGATTATGATCTGATTAAACAAAATAAATTGGGGCCTAATGTATGCAAGGCAGTACCTTTTCCCAGTGCTTATTCAAATTCGAAGGAGATCTGGGCCAGTTCCAGGAAAGGTGTGACCATGGCCAGCCATATGTCATTTCTGTGATTTTAAGATGGCCAGGTGCTGACCAGCAAGAGTACATTTGCAGAGCTGAAAAGGAAGCAGATTTTCACTCTGCTCTTTACAGATAATTAAATGTTGCTAGAATTCAATGGGAGAAGGCTGGTATCACACCTGTAACTGTCTTGTCTAGGAGAGAAGAGCACCATGGCTATAAATACTGCATACAGATCCATTCAGTCATGAGGTGGAAAGCAAAGGGCACTCTATGGGCAACCAACGTAACTTCGCTCCTGAGCAAGTGAAAAGCAAGAAAGGGAAGTCATTATCTTCTTTTGCAGCTTTAAGGGAAGCCCTCCTATAAGGAAGGCTCCCTAGCATGAACTGGATTAGGAGGCTAAGTCTAGCACACATTAATTTGCAAATAATCACCAGGATACTTGAACCACTGGAGTGTTTGGTTTAAGAATATGGGAATCATGTGGAATGTATGTCTGCTTGTGTCTATATAGTAATAACATGAGCTGCCTTTGATTTTTATAGCAAGATTTTTCTACTCCTCTGTGTAACTCAGCTTTTAAAACTCTCGGATCTGAAGACAGCCAGATAAACTCTTTCTGAGAGCATTCACATAAACATTTGTCTGCAGAAGGATGTTATTTTTTAATAAGCAACAGATAAATCGATTGATGTTCCTGCCAAAACAGGGGCTACGTGCGTGTGTGTCCCCTGCAGAAGCACAGGGATAAAGCATGCTGTAGGTTGAATTCCACAAAAAAAAATGTGGTGGGTAAAGTCTAGGTTCCAGCTAGGGTAAGGGAGGTGTAGGTTAAGTCCAAGCTCTGGCAGATTCAAGGGAGAGCTTTTCATTCCTGGGTGATCCAAGTCACACAAAGTAAAACTTAAGCACTCAACTGAGACCAAGTATTATCTCACTGCAGGGAACAGAATCACTCTCTATGACAGAAATTCTAGAAATGCAATTCTGAAAAGTTTTCTGTAGCTGAAACTAGCTCTAGTCTACATTTAAAATGCAGCTGTGCCTGTGCAGCTACCTGTCAGCTGGTTCTCCCCATGGAAAGTCAAGCTTCTGTGCTAAACTGCTTCTCGCAATGTATCAGAGGAGAAATCTGCGTGCATAAGGTCACCGAAGCCACACCAGCCCACAATGAAAGGCAGAGGAAGTCCCATAGGACTTGTATCAGGACTGCAGAGACAAGATGCCTTTGGTTTTAATCTGTAAAAATTGTGATTCTTTAATATCTAGAATAATTTTTATTCTTCTTTTCAGCAGAAAATGAAAACACAGAGAAACAGCCTGCAGTGGAGTTCTTCCTCCTTAGGACTTGCTTGTCGACATTTCTGGGCAATGAAAGAGGTTGAGGGTGAACTCAGCAGCAGGAAAGGCAGATACATCCAATGGGAGAGAAAGCAGCAAAGCAACACACGTGAGAGAGGAGAGTGAGCATGGAAGCAGAGGACCAGGTGTCTAACAAAACCCACCACTGGAGAAGTTGTAGGCTGCGGGGCAGGAAGGCTGCGTTGCTGATTAAAGCACCAGTGCTGCCAAAGGAGAGCAAACGTCTGTCAGAAGAAGAAATCAGAAGTGGAGCAGCAAGCAACAACGAAACACTTGAGGAGGCTCAAAGGAAAAGATCCAGCGCTGTGCATCAGCACCGAAAGAGCTGGAGAGGCACAGAGAGAGGTGCCGAGGCTGCTGGGGAGAGAAGAGGGACCGTCAGGCAATAAAGCAAGAGGAACCAGGCTGAGCAGTTGGAGAAGAAATGGATGGTAACCAAGAGAAAGAAAAGATGCAGTGCAAGTCAAAGGAAAAAGTGTTGACAAATGAAGAGCAGGACACTCTTAGCACAACACTGAACTGGTTCATCAGAATATTGCGAACAAGGGAGGTTGTTTCAAGCCAGGGCTCGTGTCAGATGTTGCTGGAATTCAGGTTAGTCAATCAGTCTAGCTCCTGGCCAGGGCCTGCCAGGCACCACATGAAAGTGCAAAGTAACAGGCTGGGTTCATGTTATTGAAATAAAATGAAATTTTAAAAATCCTGGTACAGGGACTGATTCATTACAATACTTTTCCATTAACCAGTCAATATTGTCTGTCAGTTCCTTGGCATTTTATTAGACATAAAAAGTGGAGACTGAAGAAACTTGTCAGAGTCGGAAAGGGAAAGCAAGGTTTTACCAGCAGAGGCTCAAAATGGCTTCACGGGCTGGGAAAGTAGGTGGATCCACCTGCATCTAGCTGGATCATGTAGGTTGTCCTATGTGAGCACTAAGTCTCCTATTACAGTTCATTTTAAAAGTAATCGTAAAAAGCAATTAAATGACGCGTATACTGCCTTTCTATCTCATCACTTCTATAGCTCGCCTTTCTTTGGAGTATGACCTTAAACAGAAAGAAAAATAATAACTGTTTCATTTTAGAAACACCTGTAATTGATATCACTGTGGGTTTTTTTCAACACAAATGCATTAGGTTTTTAATGCTAAGAGACTTGGGATGTCTGGGGAGATATTGGACTTTAAACCTAACTTTTGAAGAGTGCTAGTAGTATCAGGCCTAATGGCTGTGTAATTTTAATAGAATATATCCACATGGAAGGGAAATGAAGAGAAGGTTTTTTATTAGGGAGTTGAAATGCAAGGTATAATCCTACAGCAGATCAAAATTGGAGGTATCAAAGGCATTTCAAATTATCAAATATGTCTGTAGTTTATCACAGGGACGCTACTATCACGAATGCAATATGTATCAGTGTAATTTCACCAGGAAACTTTTGAGATGTTTTAAGCTTTACTTAAATAGCTTTGCTTTCTGTTGAATCCTGCTCTCCAAAAGTCAAGCCAAATCTGAACTAATACCATGGATTTTTCTTAGGGGACTGCAGTCTCCACATCAGTGTGAGTGAGAATAACTGTCAGTTCTCACCAACCATGCGTTAACGATGGCAGCAGAGCTACTGTTTCCTAAGAAGTATCACAAAAATGACATACACTCCCAAAGACCAAAAAAAGGAGTGAGGAGCTATGCCAAAAGGTTTTGGATGGAGTATTCACTCTCTGAGCGCTTTCACTGCATAACGGCTTTCCTTCACTGCTAGCTTTCATATTTTGATGAAATAGCACTTTATCCTTATTATCTGTGAGGTAAGTCTGTGGGGTGTTCATAGGCTGAAGTCTGCAGACCAAATCATTCAAGATATTCTCTGGGCCTGATTCTGCACCAGGAAAGTTGACGCGAACTTTATTGCTTATTTGTTAGGGCATCTGATGCTTTTATCTTAGAAAATGTTCATATGAAACAAAGTTTGAAGTACTGTTGATATTACATTTTATTCTTCTAATATACTAACAAAAATGAAATGAGCCAGTGTTGATATAGATTTAGATGATGTGGACTGTCTAAAATGGAAGGGTCTGAAGAGCAGCCTGAAAGCAGCAGGCAAGAGTAGCAACAAGTAGCAAGCAAAACTAATCTTTAAACATACATTAATTTTTATTGAAGAAGATTGTACTGGTAACACACTAGACACTTTTAGAATATGGGAGGCAAACTGTTGAAGTGTTCCCTGAAAACTGTGGAAATGCAAAAGGTCTGACCAATCACATCCCTCCCTCCTTCCTTGCCCAAGAAAAAACAATAAATAACACTGAGAGTTTCTGTACTTTCCTGGTCAGAATGTAGTTTTCAGTTGACACTTTGATGTGATATGCAAATTTTAAAGAGAAAATATTTGTCTTTTAATGTAGATTGAATAGTAAGTGTTAAATAAGTTGTTTCCTATAATTTCAGATATGCTGTTCCTGTTTGTCATCTGATTCTGTTCTGCCATTTTCTGGGGAGATGGGCTGAGAAGCCATTCACCGGACTATGTAAAATGAGCCAGAATATTGCTTTGTTTCCAGAGATCATTTTTTTATTCCTTTATATCACTAAGTTTTGTATTATATTATATTAT
>NW_010554196.1:0-1231 GCF_000687285.1 Phaethon lepturus | reverse complement strand
GTTTCTGTGATTCTGTGATTCTGTAATTGCCCACCTCGCTCTGTTGACTGCAGAAAGAGCCTGCATATTTAGACTCAGATAATGTTTTCAGAAGCTGAAATTAGGCAAGTTTAATTTTAACACTGTTACCTACGTTTCTCCCCACAGAGTCTCCTGGATGCTTCTTTCTGGGAAATCCCAGAGCTGCCTGAATCTTGAACACCTAATTAGGTTTTTCACATTTAAGTCTATCAAGGTTTAAAATGAACTATAATTTCTCTTTTGGATTATCAGGTTGGGAGGAATTCTCAGACAAGAGGAATAATGTTGAGCCCTGCCCAAAATATGTCCAAGAAGCAGCTGACACTGCCTCCCCATCTGTTTAGTAATTCGGTAGTGGTAGCAAGTAGGCATTCACAGTCCTTCATCTGTTTGAGGAGAGACACATTAATTTCACTGATGGCTTGGCTTACCAAAACGTATTATAGACCCTCTTTCCTTGAAGCATTATGTCTAGTTGTGACATCTTCACAGAAGTTATCTTAGTGTTTATCACCTTAATCCTAATTTTCTTATTGAGGTGACATGGACTCTGAAGAAATTGCTACATAAAGCTCAAAGAACTTGTCACCCAGCACCACTCACAGAACTGTGCCGCACATCATGACCCCTTGTGGCTTAAGTACCTATTAAGTCGTATCATTTAATAGCTTTCAAGAAGTATTCTGCATTTGAAGGTCAAAAAGCTTATTACATACAAAGGAAAGCAAATATCTCTGGTCTCATTTTACAGATGGGAAACAGAAGCAGAGAGATGGGATATACACTAGACCACAAAACACAGTATAAAATATGGAAATCAGATAACAGGCTAAGGTTCTGTGTTCCAGTGCAAGTTTTTGCTGCTAGATAATTAGTAGCAATGTGGCCCCACGTTGCAGTGTCAGGGGATTAGGAAGCTTAGACCAGAAAGATATTTACATTTACACAGTTATTATGTCTGCAATATCTTTCTGACTTCCACCAGCGTATGCATCCGCTGCCACAATAACAGTGATTTGATTGCTACACATCATCCCTCTTCAACCAGAGCAGGTTGCTCAGAGCCCCGTCCAGCCTGACCTGGGATGTTTCCAGGGATGGGGCATCGACCACCTCTCTGGGCAACTCGGGCCAGGGGTTCACCACCCTCAGGGTTAAACATTTCTTCCTTCTATCTACTCGAAATCTGCCCTCTTTTAGTTTAAAACCG
>NW_010554195.1:0-5426 GCF_000687285.1 Phaethon lepturus | reverse complement strand
GCCTGGCCCAGTAACGCCTGCGCCTGCTGGCAGGCAAACGTTGCTTCCACCAGCGAATGAAAGGGACTATGCGCCCTACTTCCCCGTCGGGGCTCCCGTGCCAAAAGGGACGATGTACGTGTCGGGCGCCCAGCAGCCACGTGTATCCGTGGGCGGTCGGCCCCATCCCGCCATGGCTCGTTTCCCTGGCACAGTCCTGCCCCCAGCAGCTCTGCCCCCCTTACTGCTCACCCCTGCTTATGAGCAATGAGCCTGTGCTGTAGCAATTCCCTTACGCGTGGGGTGCAGGTTGCAATCTTCGACACCTCCGGTTTCTGCGCTTTGCTCGTGTCTGCGGGCTGTGTGTCTGCCTGTGACCTGTGCGGGGGACAACAGCCAGTGGCCCCCTTGTAGAGCAGATCGAGACGTGTTTTGGTGTATGCTCTGAGGTTCTTCTAAACCAATGTCTGTGCAATCCATACCTGGGTGTTTTGAGGGTGAGGACTCGGTGGCCTGGTCTACGCTGCTCTTGGAGAGTGGTTTGGGAACTGCCTTGTGTGTGCCTGCCCGCTGCGTTGCCTGCAGACAGCCTGTATGGATAGACTTGGCAGCTTCCCCAACAACTAGGTATCTTAGGACCAAGCCCTCTCAACGTGGATGCCATGCATGCATCTGCAGAGAGAAAACAATCTGGTTATTGGCTCTGGAACTACTTTTGATCTGAGGCCTTCGGTTTATGCTATTGATTCAGGTAGGTGAACTTCTGCGTGATCTGGACAATACTTTCCTGTCACACGTTACATTAATCTTGTATGATGTGTGGTTTCTGGAGAAAGGGCAGTTTGGTTCAGAGGGCAATGCTGGGTCACTCCTCAGAGGGCAGTTCGCATGGCCAGAGGAAGAACAGTGGGGCAGCGGGTCCAGAGAACGCTCCATGTTGGGGCAAAGATTTGATGGCAGCTCACGTAGACGTGTGGTTAAACACAAGACATGGTTAAACCAACTAACTCAGTCCATCACTTTTCACAGTTACGTGGTTGCCTGGAGGTCAGCAGAAGCTAGTTGCAGTCTGTTCTTTTGTGATTTTGAGCAGGACGGGGGCTGGTTACATGCACTGCAATCATCTCTCTCTGACAGGCATCCACTTCAAGGGACCAAGGTCTTATCACAGCCCGTGTCACAAGTACTCCAAGAGGTGATGTCCTCCCCCAGGGAAATCTGAGACCTTGGCTCTCGGGGCACGTCGAAATTCACGTGTCTTCCATGGTGGTTTTGGAAAAATGCTGGAGCTGCCCCTACCCTCAGAGCTCAGCTACAGGACAGAGCTGAAAGGCGCTGGCACTGGTTCCTGTGGCTGTACGGGGTCCCAGTGACTGCCTCTGCTCTGCTTCGCGTGGATGGCGTGCCGTGCTCTGGGCCGGCTCGGCCACCTCTGCTTTGCAAGGGAGATGCAGATGAGCCCACTTGGTTGTGGCCTTACAAAGCAGTGAGCCAGCCAGCCTGTGTGTGATGGGTACGGGGGGACCCTCCGAGTACCTGTGCTTCGCGGAGATAGCGGCAAAGTGTTCAGCAGCCTTTGAAGTAAGTGTTGGTTTTTTTTTTTTTTTCTCTTGGCATGAACTTGCTCTGGTTTTGAGAGAAATCCCTTTGCAAGGGGTCAGGTGAGAGCTGAACCCAGTCTGAGCAAGAGCTATCAGAAGAGATTTCTTTATTATAGTATATTAAAGGGAAAAATGTATTCTCACACTGGGGATAACACACTTCTCCAAGAATAAGGTCCTCATGCCTGTCTAGCTATCTGCGGTGAACAGAATACTAATGTTAAAAGTTGGGGTTTTTTTAAAATATTTACTTCCAAGAGGATTTTAGCCACCATATTTATGTTGTTCTGGTCACAGGTTTTAGACCTGCAGCAAGTTTTTCTGTGCTTTCAATATTCACTGACTGTCTCTTCTGATCTTCATTGACAGTGACTAATGCTGATGCTTGAAAAGGCTGCATTTTGCCTGGTCTCGCCCCGGGATTCCTCCCTCTTGCCTCTCTCTCCCCCTTCATCTCCCTCCTGCCTGTGCTGGGGACCTGCCTCCCTGTGCCGCCGTGTCAGGCAGGCGCCTTTTGCATGCCCCCAAGACGTGCCTGGGGCAAGGGTCCCTCTGGCCTCACCCCTGCTTGCTGCCCCAAAAATAGATGCAGAGGCTTAGGAAGGAAATGTCAGGGCTCGAGGTTCCTGAAGGAGGCAGGGAGAGAACAGGCAGCGGATGCTGTAGTCTTTAGGCCAGCAGGCGCGGGGAAATAATGACAGTCCAGAAAGGCCTCTCGCCGGCCAAACAAGCATCCTTCTAGCCTCAGGCTGGGGGCTGCCTTTAGCTGGGCAACAGCCTGAAGTCATGAGTCTTGAGGCTGAAATTGCTGGGGCAGCGTATCTAGTATGTCGTTAAATTGACTAGCTTCTCAGCAGTCTTTAAAAATGATCTCCCATCTTAATTTGAAAAAAACCCATGAATAGTAAATTAGGGAAAAAGAGGGCCTGCAAAAAACGCTGCAAATGATTAGACAAAACAATAAAAGAAGTTACTTGATGCTGTCTCTTCTGTCTGCAGGGCTGTTAGAAGTATTTGCCTGACCTACTGTTAATGTGCAGAGATTATTTTCATAACATTCCCTCTGTGAATTATCTGACAGCAAAACTGAGCTTTGCCCTGCTTAATGTATATCAAGTGAACTGATGCAGGAAACGTGTGCTGTGTGGTCTGCCGCGCGTCCAGATAAGAGCCGAAGAAGATCGGGGTGTGCGTGGATTGTTTGCCCAGAGGTTAGAAGGTTCCAGAAGGAGCACACGCCGTCTCTATCTATTGGAAATAGGAGGAGACTACGTGGGTCTCCCCACTCGCAATGATGCTCCTCGGGGACAAGCTGTGCCATGGGGATGACCTGGCAAAACCCAGACATCGCTTCTGTACGTGGTGCGTGGGCATTGACGCCAAACCGCCAGCGTGGGGTAACGCTCCGTAGAGATGCTGCTTCTCTCGGCTGTGGAAGTGGTGGGACAAGGAGGGAGCGAGGCTGCGCCTCCGAAGCCGGCGCGGGGAGCATCGTATTGTCTCGCTTCCCCTGACGTGCAGTGAGCTGAGAGGGCAGCCTGCTGTGTAATGGCAGGATGACCGGTCAGTGCTGAATGAGCCAAAGTGCTAATTCCTTTATTTTACAAAAATTGTTGCTCTGCAATTAGCCCTTTGATAGAAAGCTGCTGGCAAAGTGCATCCAGCTAAGGTGCCTGTATTTTTTTGCCATCTCTCCTGGCTTTCACATCCTCAGGGGCTGAGCAGCCTCCCCACCGTGCAGGCTCTGCCGCTGCTCTCCCCCGCCCAGCCCCTCTCTCCGCGGGCTGCCGGTCGGGATGCTGCAGCCTCCCCACTGCCGCCGCCGCCGCTTTCGTGAAGAGCCATTTGCTTGCACCTGCGCATGATTAAAAATCTCGTGCTTGGCAATGGCAGGCTGAGGCTGTAGCAGAAACTGGGAATTAAATCTGCTCACAGTCAGCTCAGGAGGAGGGGATGTTTCTGTGTCTCTGCCTTTGCCTGTGATTCACTGTGCACTGGGAAAAAGTGGAAAATAAAGGGGTCAAGGCAGCCTGGAGTGGAGAGGACAGAACAGATGCTAAAGATGCTGTGCCTTTTCTGCAGAGTGTGGTAGGGGAAGCACACCTAACCATCAGGAGAGCAAGTATTAACCAAAACGAAGTCAGTGATTACCACTCAGACTGAAAAATAGGATTTCTTTCACCACAATTGCAGAGAAACTGGTGTTGGGCCAAGAGGGGTTGCATTGTAATTTTGAGCCAAATGAGGCTAGAAGAGGGGCAAGAAACATTGCAAGGTGGGCATGAAGACACTGAAAGAAGAGTCTTGAGTGGGGATGTCAGAGGGTTGGAAAAAGAAAAGCTTGGCTGCTTAAGCCATATTATATTTGCACTAGGGAGTCCATTAATGTGCCCTTTGGAAAGGTGATGGCAGCCAGTGCCGGTAGGGCAAGTCCCAGGCAGTCCTGGAATGGAGCGTGTGCCGCAATGTAGCGGGAAAAGGGAAAAAGATCTATGCTAGGGAAACAGTATGGGCAGGGACAGATTGCCCTCAGCCTCCCTGGAACGTTCCCAGGGAGCCTGGCTGCCCCTCGCTGCTCCCCAGCTGGAGGCTGTATCACGGCCATTTTCCATGAGACCAGCAACAAGCACATCTCCACTGCTCTCTTGCCGATGCTTCAGCTCCCGCACCGAAGGATGAAGGTGTTAAAACATCACAAGGAATCAGATATTTAAAATGTTTCTAACACGTCTTAAACTTTCCAGTATGTGGCTTCTTAATAGCAGCAGAGTAATTTTCTGCTCAGTATTTCTACAAAAGCCCTGTGTGGCACTGATTTTCTGCTGTGAAGGATTGCAGCCTCCGACGGTCTCAGCTCTGGAAAAGCTCTAAGCAACACAAACAAGGGTTTAATGAGGTGAAATGTGTGTGGCAACGTTAGCCATGACAGCATTACCAGCTTTGCTGCTGCTGATAAATCCTAAACGCATTTCCTATCCCAGCAAGCTTCCCTAAGAACCTTGAGGTTTGTGGGGTTTTTTTTTCCTCCCTAATGCCTGGGTAATGCCACGCATGACTCATCCTCTCTCCTACTGCCAAAGCATGTTCAGCTCTGCAGGAGGGATGCGCGACGTGACCGAACGCCTGGTGCTTGGGTCAGCTCTGTAACCCGCCAGGTCAGCTGTCCTCTGGACAAAAATTTAGCAGCACTTGCACATGTGTATCTATGTGTGGGGTGTGTTTTACGGAGAACTATATACCCACAGAGCTACTTTGGGTAACCAAGCACGACCTGTTCTTTCTTTTCCAACTGGATTTTTCAGTCAGACTTCCAGTATAGTGTTAGCAAACGGTAGGTGGAGAGAAGGGACTCAGTAAGAGCTACAGGAGCCCTCACTGTCACCTCCTTTGGTGAACTTCACTGTAAAATGTAAAATGTCACATTTCCTCCACGCACAATTTTTAATTAAAAACTCCCCATTGAAAAGGTCAGGACAGCTTGACTCTCTGCTGCCCACGCACCAATAGCCCGGCAGCAGTGAAAGCTAATGGCAGTAAACAAAATTGCTCCCAACCTGAAACGCAAGCGCTGAGAACCCCCTCTACCTGGAATAACTAAGGAACACCACCGGTGACAGCCTGTCCCCTTCTCCCAGTCCTGCCACGTGCCTCAGGAGTAATCGCCACCCATCACCCCTGTTCTTCCTGGCTTTCTTTTTAAACAATACACAGCTCATCACCTTACCAGTCTTCTCATCTTCTCCTCTTTAGTACTGCTTCTTCTGCTCCTTCCCAGAGATTACAATCTTATTTTTAAGATTGGGTGCAGATATATATTAAATAATACATTAAAATAATATAATTATT
>NW_010554194.1:0-9820 GCF_000687285.1 Phaethon lepturus | reverse complement strand
GCCCATGCTGCGTGCATTGGTGTAAAGGCACTTCAGCTTGCTCTCAGCTGTGTCACCCTCTTAGAGGAACAGCCCTTAGTTCCTTTGAGGTCTTTCACTGGTGTTTCCCTGTTGGCTCCTATTACGTCCAAAGCCATAAGACTTTATGGCATAATCTCCATAAGACTTCAAGTGTGCTGCAGTATAGCCAGCATGTCTCAGAGCAATAGACTGAGGGTCCTTTCTAGACCCCCATCCCTCTATCCTTGGCGTGTCATCTCACATCTTGTTGTGGGTAAGCCTGATATTATCCCCGTCCTGCTTCAAGTCTAGTTTAAAGCCCTGTCAATAAGCCTCGTGATCTTGCAAGCAAAGACGCACTTCCCCCTTTGAGAAAGGTGAATCCCATCTGATGCCAGCAAGACTGGTGCCGTGTAGGCCGTCCCATTATCAAAGAAACCAGCGTTGTGGTGATGACCCCAGTCATGGAGCAATGCATTAATAGACTGGGCCTGTCTGTTTCTTCCTATGTCGCTGTCTTCGACTGGAAGGAGAGAGAGAGGGAAAAACAACCTGTGATCCAGATTCCCTTAGCAACCATCCCAAGGCCCTGAAGTCTCTTTTGATCACCCTTGGATTATGAGAGGCGGCTTCACTGCCACCCAGACTGAAGAGCAGTAGTGGGTAACAGTCCAAGGGCCGCACCAGGCTAGGGAGGTTCCTAGTGATGTCCTTAACCCGGGCCCCAGGGAGGCAGCAGGCTGCCCTAAGAGAAGGGTCTGTCCAGCATGTTGGACACTCTGTTCCCCTCAGAAGGGAGTCGCCTACAACTATAACCCATCTTTTCTTCCTCATGGGAGTAGTCATGATGCAGGGGGTAGCCCTTTCTGACCTTGGCAACACTTCTGGTGTATCTGGACCATTGTCCACATCATCGATGGACTGTTCTTCCGCATCCAGACCCTCATACTTGTTGTACAGAGGCACCTGGGAAGGCAAGGTGGGGAAGGAAGGGGTTCATCTGCCACCCAAAGCATGGACTTGCCTCCATTCACTCCTTTACTTAATTTTTTTTCATATTAATTTATTTTCAAATTATTTTACAATTCATGTACTCAAAATTTGAAGAGCTTTTTTTAGAGTTTGCCTTCTCTGATACGAATACACAGCAAAACCAAAGCAAAACAACCTCCTCTACATAAGCCTCAAGCGCTCACCAAACCATAAACCACGACCACAGAAGTCTCTCCCTTTGGCAGAGAGGGTGACATTATGAACAATATATCAGAAATGTTAATTTTATTTTTCATCAGTTCTGGGAAGTGTTTGGGTGTCAGACTAGTACACAACAGTCTCAGATGCAATGCTAAGTCTATCTCAGCTCCCTAGAGGAGTGAGGTGGGACCAATTTTATGCAAACATTCACATCACAGTTACTTTTTTTCACATATAAGTAATCAATGCACTCTTGGAGGAACTTGCACAGCCTCACTTGAACACCTATCTTAGTGCCTAACTTGAGGATGTAGACTTGAGCTTATCCCCTCCTATCTTTAATCATCTGGCTGAGGTGATAAAGCTGGGAATACAAGTGCTCTTTGACCCATTAAAGGGTCTGGGGGGAATGTGCAGAGGACAAGTTGGCCCAGCTGAAAGCTGAATCATCTTCTCATCTGCCACCTCTTTCCACTCACCCCACACACATCTCTGGGCAAACTCACTTCTAACTTAAGCAACTTGGTCAAGTGAGCCTTGCAACATCCATATACCTCTGTAGACACAGTAGTGATGTATCCAGGAACATGCCTTTAAGTGTTTGTCCTCAAGCTTTGGGATCAATACCACTAATTTGTGACTAAATCTTAACCATTACTGTGCATTAAAGGTGCCAGATGCAAGTCAATATATTCTCCTGCTAACAATCTCTTGCTATTGACAAGCCTTTCCTATGGCCTCCTTAAACTAGTCCAGGTTAAATATATACAAACTGTTTTAAAATGAGAAGCTTTAAGAAGAAGGAAATCTGAGCCTATATTACTGCGGCAGAACATATATTCAGCAGTGCTGAGTGTATGCAAGCAGAGAGCTCATTGCTGTGGGAGATGCAGCACCATAGCGACTACTTGCCTTTCATATGACCACGTGCAGGGAGGGAAGGCTCCTGCACAGGACGTGAGATAAGAAACTCTCCAGTGTGCCAAGGTTCTGCCCTGAGCCCAAGTATGCCCAGAGGCTGCAGCACTGAACTTGAGATTTCAGACAACTGCAGTATGAGGACTGAAGAGGCTTAAGGGCACTTTTTCAAGTGGTAGAGCAACCAAAGGTTGCAGAAATATCCCACAGGTTGACATCCAGGTCAGCATGCAGGTCAGGAGCTTCAGCCTCTTCACTGAATTGACAGTAAACTCAAAGGCAGAAGCCTGGTTTTAATCTGGGTGAATGTTCTTCCTGACATGTATCTCTGGAGTGCCCATTTCTCATATGAACCTTTTTTTTCCCCTATGTCATGCTCTTTGACCTGTAAAGGATGGAAAGTCTTTTGAGTGTAGGGCCTCGCTTCAGCTATTTCCTCCCCACGGGTATGTATGGTATGACATTTATAGATGCAAGCTTTTATGTGCATGCTTATGTGGATGAGAAGTCAGCGGCTAGGCTGAGACACACCTGGAAGCGCGTCCCTACTCTGAGCCCATGTTCTGCCCACACCCCTCCTCCTCTTTGGCTCTCCCCTGATGATTTCAACCCGACACTATTTTTGGTTTTTAATGTCTTCTCTCGTCTTCCATCCACTCCTTTCCACTCCTTTCCTTTCATTCACCTCTGTTTCTTCTCTAAGCTCCCTGAACACCTTTGTTTCCGGCACGGAGGTGGCAGCATAGGGGCTGCTTTTCTATTTTTATTTCCCTTTTGATTTATTTTCCCCCCCTCACTCTCTCCAGTATGTGTTTTTCTTTTAGTTTCCCCTTCTGAATCACTTTTCTGTTTTGGTCTTTGCAGAACCATTATCCTCTGAATGGTCTTTGCTCTTGACTATTCAACACCCTCTGGGCTGACTCAGCTCGGCCTGTGTGGGAACTGATTGGGAGTGAATCAGCAGCTCAGTGCTCAGAAGAAAATTAACAATCTATTTACTCTCAAATGATTCCTGTCTCTCCACCTCCATCTCCAGTGACCATTTTCCAAATAAAACTATTTATAATCCTCAGATATATGAACAGGCAGAGTGTTAGAGAGGGGCTGGAAAAGTTACGTTAAGGCAGTAGGAGGCTCAAACCCTTAAAAGTTGCCGGTGGCAATAGCTAAAATTAGTCCAAGTGGAGAGAAGATTATTAGCTAGGAGACTTAAGGGTCCTACGCAGCAGGTGGTCTGTTTCCAGAAATCAGAATTATCTAAAAACCAGCAAATATCTTTCACATCCAAGTGTTATTTTTATTCAACTCTAATTAAAAAAATGGTCTTTCCTCATGCAGAAGTATCACAAAGCAGTAACAGCAACGAGTACGTATACAGGATGGGAGCTTTTATAGTATACAGAAACTTTTTGTGATAATGTTTGAGCTACAGTTTCTGAATACTTCATTTCCAGTGCAAAGGCCCTTTTCAGACATGTACTTGGAGCAGGCAAAGGATGAAAACCACAGAACATGCAGAAGCTATTCTTCAGCAAAGCCAGATTCCTCTGCCCCTGGGGAAATGCTCTTGTTAATGGGATATTTTCTAATTCTTTTTCATATTTTAATGTTATGGTACTGCCTGCTGTTCCCACGACATTAGATGTGTGAACATGTGGGAAAATACTGTTTACTGTTGAAAAAGGGATAAATCAGGAGCTAGTCTATTAAAGTCAAGATCTTACAATGGCATAAGGGGGATATAAGTGATCAGAAGATTGATTCGGCAGAGGGGAGGGAACAGTTTCTGAACGGCTGTTTCTGTAATGGCTGCAGTCTGAATTTGACAGATGCCCCTCTAGATGCAAAGGTGAGGTCTTTCCCTTGTTTGTAATGAGATTGGAATTAACTTGTTTTGTTTTGTTCCCCTTTAAAATGACTGTGATCAGTGGCTCAGAAGCAATTAGAAAAACCAGAGCTTTGTTATCTCCTTGAGTTTTTAGGCATAGAGAACAGGATGATCATCCATGAGAAGTGCTTCTTGAAAATTCAACAAGACTCTTGTACTTCAGTCTCTGTGCACTGCCAAATGAAACAAACTGAAGTGAGAGTACAAAACATAATACCAAACCTGGAAAAGAAAGTGTTTGCTTTGAGAAAGCATCCTTTGATTTGCGATATGGAGGGTCCAAACCCTTATTTTGGAGGAATATTGGAGGAAATGCCTCAAAATATTCTCCCTTTGGCATCTGGTAAGCATTAAGTTTTTAACCAGTTCAACCTGAAATGGGCTTTGAAAGTTAGTTCTAGAAGCAGCCCTTCTTGTAACTAGAGTGTCACAGGCCTGCCACAGAAGAATGGCGAGAGAACAAGCCAGCATAAATTGCTAATAACCCAATTACTTGAAATAAAAATGTACCACAGGAGAACCACTTGCTTGGCTTCCACTTTCAACATGATTCCCAGGTCATTAGAAAGCACCTTAAGAGAGCTGTGAATACAGAAGAAAAAGAAGACAAGATGGTTTGGGTTTCTGACAAATTTTGTGGTGCCCATCAAAGGAGGTAACGCATTGGTTTCAAGAAAAATTTTAGCAGAGTTGAAGGAATTACTGGTCCTTCAGTCACCGCTTGTGCATCATTAGAGGGGAGGAAAGAGAAATATTAGTTTTTTGAAGCAGACTTTCTTAAAGGTCAAACACATCTCAATGGGTTTTACATTTTGGAGGCTAAGGTTTTAGTTAACAACAACTGAGCTTTACAGAGCAATCCCTGGAGAAGAACAATTCTGCTGTTTAGAAGCACGCTGACCTGATAAGCCAATGTCTGGATGGCTGGAAATAGAATATATTTTAAGGTCAGGAAAAAGAGAAATCTTACTATTTAAGATTTTCTTCTTCACTACTTTACTTGAGGAACAATCCCATTACAAACATCATTACAGAGAAATTGTCTAGCTCTTGCACAAACAGATTATTAATGAACATGTATCCTAAGAAGGCCAGCTAAAGTTTGCAACTGACAGTGTTTCAGTGTCACATTGTGTGATTTTGTTGCACAGTGGTTACTGAGAAAAAAAAAAGAAAAGAAGGAACTCTGAATTTAAAAATATAGAGCTGTTTTCTCTGTGGACAGAACCACTAAGAGATGGGTATTTCCATTCAACAGAATAATCAATTGCATTAGCCTTTCAGCTGCTCATGGTCCCAGTGCAGTGGGAGCAGGATACAGACTCATTCTAGGCTCCTGTCTTCTGCCTGAACTTTTTTTTTTGAGGACCATCTGTTCTGCATATCAAATTCATAAGAGAAAAATCTTTTCAGTTTTAGAATTTTAAATCACTGTATCTCCCTCTTCTGTTTTTTTAGTCTTCTTGTTAGTTCTAATTTTAAAGATATATTTGATATTAAAAGTCAGAGAGCACGTTGAAGTGAGGAGTTGCGTGGCCAACTGTATACCCTTAGGATTTGAAGGAGACACCTTTGGACCCGAGTCCTTTGGTGCGCATTCTGCTTCGGCTTGCTGCAGCCGAGGCAGAGGCAGCGCGACGGGGGCAGGTCATAAACCCCACACAGAGGTCTCCTGAGTCCCACCATCTCAGGTGGGAGGCAAGGCCATGTGTGTAGCCATATGTGAAGCCAACCAAGAAGCAACAACTACCTGCATAACATTTTACTGTGGCTAAAGGTCCAGGCTAGGCAGTACAAATGCGAATCCACCATCTCCTCGCAAGGGCTCAACTTCTGTCAGCACAGAGCCTGGCCAGGGTTTTCTGGGGCATTTAATGACAAGTGGCGTGAGCGAAAAGTCAAATGGAGAAATAAACCGGACCTCCAGTGGTGGTGGCTGCCGCTGCCTGGAAAGGAAAAGGGGCACAAAAGAAAAAGAGGTGTAGACTGTGCAGGAGGGAAAGGGCAGCATCACGGAGACTAAAATATCTTTTTGTGCACCTGCAGCATTGGGGCATAACAGAGTCAACTGCCCGGTGGCCCATCCCAAGCCGCGGGAAGATGTGCTATGCTCCGCGCCAAGATCCCCAGCCCTGTGGGGTGGCAGAGGAATCTCTCTCATGCTTTCTTTTGGCAAGGGAGTGAATTTGTTTTCCCAAAGACATGATCAGGACTGATGCAGAATGCCTGGTATTTGAGTAATACTGGGAAGCTGGCTTCTGTAGAAGCTAACGACTTCAGTCATTAGCATAGTGAAGGTATTTTTTGCTCCTGTTCCTGGCACACATTCAGAAACGTTACCATACCACCAAAATACTTAAACAGTACAATTTGCTCCGAGTGGGCTTTCGGCTGACGGCAGCTGGAACCAACCAAAACCTGTTAGACAGGTGCAATTCCTGACCTCCGGTTCACAATCACTGTCCACAGCTAAGTGGATCTGGATAGCGACTTATTCCTCAGATCTTTCAGTTGGTGTCTAACAGAAAAGAGGGTGAGACTGCCACGATTCGTGCCACTCTGCACGATTTTCCTTCTGGAGCTGTCATGCAGTGTCTTCTCTTGCATATCACATACCACATGTTCTTCAGGACAGGGAATGATGGCTGTGGTCATCTGACAGAGAACGATGTAGAATAAAGGTGCAAGTGCACGTCACTGTGACACACACAGGACTACACTACCACTTCTGCACCACACAAAAAGATGTCAAGCCGCGTACAGAAGAGTGCTATTGGCAGTGCACTGCCATGTCCCACTCCAAGACTGCGGCACAGGTAAAGGTGATGATAGGATATGGCTGGAACGTCATCTTCTGGCTAATCCCAGCTGTTGGGTGTGGATAGCACCTGGCCACAGCGCTGCTGTATTTTATGTGAAGGATCAGGCTGGTCCAAGAATGGCAAAGTCACATCTCAACTGGAAAATTATCTTTCCCAGTTCTATAGAGAGCACTGCTATGAGAGCATAAAGGTGGATAAATGCCAGTGAGCTGATCTAGATTCCCCTTTCTGAGGGGGAATATTCCTAAGAATACAGCGAGAGGATATTCCTCCTGTAATCTCATTAATTTCTTACAAACTTCTTTCTCTAAATTGATGTAGGTCAAGCTGAACAATGTTTTTGGTACTAGTTCTTGATATGGCATACCAGAAAGGAAAAAATATTACCCTGTTTTCTTACAAACAATTTTTTCTCACCCTCTAAGGAAAGCAAAAGATAAATACAACACAACTGTCCAAATCAAAGGCCATATTTGTGCAAAATTAAATGAGCTTCTCAAGAGCCGTCAGACATAATACAGTTTTTGAAAACAATAACATGGTAGGGTTTTGATCCTTCAAATTCCATCTCAGATGAAGCAAAACAGAGATACTGCAGTGGGAAAAGAAGAGAGACATCTAATCTTGGGTCCTGACAGCGCTGTCTGTGCGGCCCCTGACATCTGTCGGCCCCCCTCATGGACAACAGGTGACCAGAAACAGCAACAAAGTCGTCTTATTTATAAACAGTCTGTTGGAAGATAAGTGTTTATCATCTCCAAAGTACCCAGGTGGAAGAAGGATTGCTATAAGAAGCAGGACGTGCCAGCAGAGTTGTTTTCAGTCTACTGCTATTCCAGAGAAACTTCAGTAGCTCGGACGCTGGAACGGGAGTCTGTGTAAGAGGCTGGTGACAGTGACGGACTCGGGGCTGTTGGAAGACAGAAGCAGAGCCTGGAACGACCCTAACAGCAGGAAGACAGTGAAAATCCTAAGAAGCAAGAACAAATACTCTGAATTCAGGTAAGACTATACAGCTACACATACATAGGGTGGGAGCAACTGGTTTTGCAGCACTGTTTCAGGAATGGCTCTGTAGGTTTTGCTGGACCGTAAGTGGGACAGCATTGTGCTCTTGGACAAAAGGTAAACTTTTTACGGGGGTACATAGGCGTAACTGAGACTTAAGGAAAAAACCTCTTCTGGCCTCAGTACTAGATGGCCTGCATTTCTTGTACTAGGCAGTAGGTGTCAGAAGAAAAAAAAAAATCGAAAAGAGCAGACCAGTTCGAGAGCGTCCAGAGAAGGAAAAGTTGCTGTTCAGAGGTGTGTAAAATATAACTTCTGAAAAAATAGAACAAAAACTGCATTTAAGCAAAGAAAAGATTGAGCAGAGAGACAATAATGTAAAAAAGTATTTGCAAACTGGAAGGAAGTAGATCTTTCTGCATGTCACTTGTGAGAAAAGTCACAGCTTATATCATAGCAAGGAACATTTACATTTGGCACAAGGAAAACATCTTGAGCCACCAGGCGTGTCAAGTACTAGATTGCTTGTCAGAGAGGTTACAGAATTTAACTGCTGGAGCAAAGCAACGATGAATTCTGCACACCAGCCTTCAAGAGTGTACTAAAAATAGCTCCAAAATGTTGCCACAGAGACTATGTAAGATGCTGGTTAAGACTGCCTTAATATTTACAGAAGGAACTTCAAGGCTGAGAAGCACATTTTTTCCTTTTGTTTCCTCTTCCTATACCGTGTCTTGTTTTAATGGCATGAAAGATGCAGTAAGAGCAACTGCTTTTTTCCTTTATCTGTCTCTCTGCAATGCCAGTTCTAGAGCTCTGGAATAAGAGCAGTAGACACTGCATCTTATAGAGGTCTCCTGCAGCAATTTTACAGGTGAAGGGAGAGATCCCTGCTACACCAAGCTGGCCCCAGCTCCCCACTATGTGCATGGCCAGTGTTTCTCAAGGCTGGGCTAATGCTACTGGGGCTGAGGAAATCCATAAACTTAATTGAAGTGTATAAAAAGAGGGCAGACTTTCAGAATAGCCTGGATTCTGACAGCAGGGCTCCTGTTGCAGACCTGTAAGCAAATAATCTGGTTGAGGAAAGACGTGAGCCTTCCTCATGTCCCCAGAACACTGGGGAAATCTGCACGGCAGGGGCTGGCTGTGAGCTGTGCTTGATTCACACTGTGACACAGATTGCTGTGTGAGGAATAAAGGCATTGGGTGTCTTCTTGGAGATGAATGTGCTGAGAGCCACTCATTTCACAGTTTCAGCTCTCCTCCTCCTTCCTGGATGGAAGTCACAGCAGCCAACTCCCAGGCTGCAAAGGATTTGCTTTCTCCTGAAGAAGCTCTTGGTTGCTAAGTAGTAACTATGTGGGCATTAGACTTCCACAAAATCTTGGGGATCTGCCTCACCAGAATGTCATAGTGAAGCTCAAACATCCCACTGAGATGTGATTATATGCAAAGTTTCCACTATAAAGTGCTGAGGAGCTTAAAATAGTTTTTTTTTAAGAAGTTAGAGAGGAGATTTTTGTTCAGAACTTGGGCAGGTGGAGCCAGCGTGGTGATCAATGGTATGAAGTTTAGTTGGAAGGCAGTAACTAGCCATGTACCCCAGGGCTCAATATTGAGTCCAATATTGTTCAACATTTTTATTAATGAATTGGATAATGAGGCAGAGTGTACCCTCAGCAAAGTTTGCTGATCATGCAAAACTGTGAGCAGCAGCTGCTATGCTAGAGATCAGGCTGCCATCCAGAGGGACCTTGACAGGCTGGAGAAATGGGGTGAAAGGAACAACATCCATTTTAACAAGGGGAATTGCAAAGTCCTTCCCCTACAGAGGAACAAGCACCGTATATGCTGGGGACTGACTGACTGGAAAGCAGCTATACAGAGAAGGACCTGGGGGTCCATCAGAACTGTGGACCCCCACCTGGAGTGCTGCCTTTGCACTGACCTTGGCTGGTGGGGTGCTCTGGCTGTGGGCACCACTGAA